>NW_027437083.1:0-31299 GCF_047716275.1 Strix uralensis
TTTGTGCAGAAAACAGTAACACTTGTTCAGAACGAAAGAAAGCACAGAGCCCCAGATTTTATGTTGTCCTGGAGAGCTTGCAGAGCACTGGGGAAAGGCAGGCAGAGAATTCCCTGCTAGCACCTTCTCTGTGCCTGGGAAGCACAAGTGTTCACATTGCTTCGCAGAATCGCTTTTGTGCAGAAAACAGTAACACTTGTTCAGAACGAAAGAAAGCACAGAGCCCCAGATTTTATGTTGTCCTGGAGAGCTTGCAGAGCACTGGGGAAAGGCAGGCAGAGAATTCCCTGCTAGCACCTTCTCTGTGCCTGGGAAGCACAAGTGTTTCACATTGCTTCGCAGAATCGCTTTTGTGCAGAAAACAGTAACACTTGTTCAGAACGAAAGAAAGCACAGAGCCCCAGATTTTATGTTGTCCTGGAGAGCTTGCAGAGCACTGGGGAAAGGCAGGCAGAGAATTCCCTGCTAGCACCTTCTCTGTGCCTGTTCACATTGCTTCGCAGAATCGCTTTTGTGCAGAAAACAGTAACACTTGTTCAGAACGAAAGAAAGCACAGAGCCCCAGATTTTATGTTGTCCTGGAGAGCTTGCAGAGCACTGGGGAAAGGCAGGCAGAGAATTCCCTGCTAGCACCTTCTCTGTGCCTGTTCACATTGCTTCTCAGAATCGCTTTTGTGCAGAAAACAGTAACACTTGTTCAGACGAAAGAAAGCACAGAGCCCCAGAATTTATGTTGTCCTGGAGAGCTTGCAGAGCACTGGGGAAAGGCAGGCAGAGAATTCCCTGCTAGCACCTTCTGTGCCTGGGAAGCAAGTGTTCACATTGCTTCGCAGAATCGCTTTTGTGCAGAAAACAGTAACACTTGTTCAGAACGAAAGAAAGCACAGAGCCCCAGATTTGCTGTTGTCCTGGAGAGCTTGCAGAGCACTGGGGAAAGGCAGGCAGAGAATTCCCTGCTAGCACCTTCTCTGTGCCTGGGAAGCACAAGTGTTCACATTGCTTCGCAGAATCGCTTTTGTGCAGAAAACAGTAACACTTGTTCAGAACGAAAGAAAGCACAGAGCCCCAGATTTGCTGTTGTCCTGGAGAGCTTGCAGAGCACTGGGGAAAGGCAGGCAGAGAATTCCCTGCTAGCACCTTCTCTGTGCACAGTGTTCACATTGCTTCGCAGAATCGCTTTTGTGCAGAAAACAGTAACACTTGTTCAGAACGAAAGAAAGCACAGAGCCCCAGATTTGCTGTTGTCCTGGAGAGCTTGCAGAGCACTGGGGAAAGGCAGGCAGAGAATTCCTTGCTAGCACCTTCTCTGTGCCTTGGAAGCAGAAGTGTTCACATTGCTTCGCAGAATCGCTTTTGTGCAGAAAACAGTAACACCTGTTCAGAACGAAAGAAAGCACAGAGCCCCAGATTTTATGTTGTCCTGGAGAGCTTGCAGAGCACTGGGGAAAGGCAGGCAGAGAATTCCCTGCTAGCACCTTCTGTGTGCTTGGAAGCAGAAGTGTTCACATTGCTTCGCAGAATCGCTTTTGTGCAGAAAACAGTAACACTTGTTCAGAACGAAAGAAAGCACAGAGCCCCAGATTTTATGTTGTCCTGGAGAGCTTGCAGAGCACTGGGGAAAGGCAGGCAGAGAATTCCCTGCTAGCACCTTCTCTGTGCCTGGGAAGCACAAGTGTTCACATTGCTTCGCAGAATCGCTTTTGTGCAGAAAACAGTAACACTTGTTCAGAACGAAAGAAAGCACAGAGCCCCAGATTTTATGTTGTCCTGGAGAGCTTGCAGAGCACTGGGGAAAGGCAGGCAGAGAATTCCCTGCTAGCACCTTCTCTGTGCCTGGGAAGCACAAGTGTTCACATTGCTTCGCAGAATCGCTTTTGTGCAGAAAACACTAACACTTGTTCAGAACGAAAGAAAGCACAGAGCCCCAGATTTTATGTTGTCCTGGAGAGCTTGCAGAGCACTGGGGAAAGGCAGGCAGAGAATTCCCTGCTAGCACCTTCTCTGTGCCTGGGAAGCACAAGTGTTCACATTGCTTCGCAGAATCGCTTTTGTGCAGAAAACAGTAACACTTGTTCAGAACGAAAGAAAGCAGAGAGCCCCAGATTTTATGTTGTCCTGGAGAGCTTGCAGAGCACTGGGGAAAGGCAGGCAGAGAATTCCCTGCTAGCACCTTCTCTGTGCCTGGGAAGCAGAAGTGTTCACATTGCTTCGCAGAATCGCTTTTGTGCAGAAAACAGTAACACTTGTTCAGAACGAAAGAAAGCACAGAGCCCCAGATTTTATGTTGTCCTGGAGAGCTTGCAGAGCACTGGGGAAAGGCAGGCAGAGAATTCCCTGCTAGCACCTTCTCTGTGCCTGGGAAGCACAAGTGTTCACATTGCTTCGCAGAATCGCTTTTGTGCAGAAAACAGTAACACTTGTTCAGAACGAAAGAAAGCACAGAGCCCCAGATTTGCTGTTGTCCTGGAGAGCTTGCAGAGCACTGGGGAAAGGCAGGCAGAGAATTCCCTGCTAGCACCTTCTCTGTGCCTGGGAAGCACAAGTGTTCACATTGCTTCGCAGAATCGCTTTTGTGCAGAAAACAGTAACACTTGTTCAGAACGAAAGAAAGCACAGAGCCCCAGATTTTATGTTGTCCTGGAGAGCTTGCAGAGCACTGGGGAAAGGCAGGCAGAGAATTCCCTGCTAGCACCTTCTCTGTGCCTGGGAAGCACAAGTGTTCACATTGCTTCGCAGAATCGCTTTTGTGCAGAAAACAGTAACACTTGTTCAGAACGAAAGAAAGCACAGAGCCCCAGATTTTATGTTGTCCTGGAGAGCTTTGCAGAGCACTGGGGAAAGGCAGGCAGAGAATTCCCTGCTAGCACCTTCTCTGTGCCTGGGAAGCACAAGTGTTCACATTGCTTCGCAGAATCGCTTTTGTGCAGAAAACAGTAACACTTGTTCAGAACGAAAGAAAGCACAGAGCCCCAGATTTTATGTTGTCCTGGAGAGCTTGCAGAGCACTGGGGAAAGGCAGGCAGAGAATTCCCTGCTAGCACCTTCTCTGTGCCTGGGAAGCAGAAGTGTTCACATTGCTTCGCAGAATCGCTTTTGTGCAGAAAACAGTAACACTTGTTCAGAACGAAAGAAAGCACAGAGCCCCAGATTTTATGTTGTCCTGGAGAGCTTGCAGAGCACTGGGGAAAGGCAGGCAGAGAATTCCCTGCTAGCACCTTCTCTGTGCCTGGGAAGCACAAGTGTTCACATTGCTTCGCAGAATCGCTTTTGTGCAGAAAACAGTAACACTTGTTCAGAACGAAAGAAAGCACAGAGCCCCAGATTTTATGTTGTCCTGGAGAGCTTGCAGAGCACTGGGGAAAGGCAGGCAGAGAATTCCCTGCTAGCACCTTCTCTGTGCCTGTTCACATTGCTTCTCAGAATCGCTTTTGTGCAGAAAACAGTAACACTTGTTCAGACGAAAGAAAGCACAGCGCCCCAGAATTTATGTTGTCCTGGAGAGCTTGCAGAGCACTGGGGAAAGGCAGGCAGAGAATTCCCTGCTAGCACCTTCTCTGTGCCTGGGAAGCACAAGTGTTCACATTGCTTCGCAGAATCGCTTTTGTGCAGAAAACAGTAACACTTGTTCAGAACGAAAGAAAGCACAGAGCCCCAGATTTGCTGTTGTCCTGGAGAGCTTGCAGAGCACTGGGGAAAGGCAGGCAGAGAATTCCCTGCTAGCACCTTCTCTGTGCCTGGGAAGCACAAGTGTTCACATTGCTTCGCAGAATCGCTTTTGTGCAGAAAACAGTAACACTTGTTCAGAACGAAAGAAAGCACAGAGCCCCAGATTTTATGTTGTCCTGGAGAGCTTGCAGAGCACTGGGGAAAGGCAGGCAGAGAATTCCCTGCTAGCACCTTCTCTGTGCCTGGGAAGCACAAGTGTTCACATTGCTTCGCAGAATCGCTTTTGTGCAGAAAACAGTAACACTTGTTCAGAACGAAAGAAAGCACAGAGCCCCAGATTTTATGTTGTCCTGGAGAGCTTGCAGAGCACTGGGGAAAGGCAGGCAGAGAATTCCCTGCTAGCACCTTCTCTGTGCCTGTTCACATTGCTTCGCAGAATCGCTTTTGTGCAGAAAACAGTAACACTTGTTCAGAACGAAAGAAAGCACAGAGCCCCAGATTTGCTGTTGTCCTGGAGAGCTTGCAGAGCACTGGGGAAAGGCAGGCAGAGAATTCCTTGCTAGCACCTTCTCTGTGCCTTGGAAGCAGAAGTGTTCACATTGCTTCGCAGAATCGCTTTTGTGCAGAAAACAGTAACACCTGTTCAGAACGAAAGAAAGCACAGAGCCCCAGATTTTATGTTGTCCTGGAGAGCTTGCAGAGCACTGGGGAAAGGCAGGCAGAGAATTCCCTGCTAGCACCTTCTCTGTGCCTGGGAAGCAGAAGTGTTCACATTGCTTCGCAGAATCGCTTTTGTGCAGAAAACAGTAACACTTGTTCAGAACGAAAGAAAGCACAGAGCCCCAGATTTTATGTTGTCCTGGAGAGCTTGCAGAGCACTGGGGAAAGGCAGGCAGAGAATTCCCTGCTAGCACCTTCTCTGTGCCTGGGAAGCACAAGTGTTCACATTGCTTCGCAGAATCGCTTTTGTGCAGAAAACAGTAACACTTGTTCAGAACGAAAGAAAGCAGAGAGCCCCAGATTTTATGTTGTCCTGGAGAGCTTGCAGAGCACTGGGGAAAGGCAGGCAGAGAATTCCCTGCTAGCACCTTCTCTGTGCCTGGGAAGCACAAGTGTTCACATTGCTTCGCAGAATCGCTTTTGTGCAGAAAACAGTAACACCTGTTCAGAACGAAAGAAAGCACAGAGCCCCAGATTTTATGTTGTCCTGGAGAGCTTGCAGAGCACTGGGGAAAGGCAGGCAGAGAATTCCCTGCTAGCACCTTCTCTGTGCCTGTTCACATTGCTTCGCAGAATCGCTTTTGTGCAGAAAACAGTAACACTTGTTCAGAACGAAAGAAAGCACAGAGCCCCAGATTTTATGTTGTCCTGGAGAGCTTGCAGAGCACTGGGGAAAGGCAGGCAGAGAATTCCCTGCTAGCACCTTCTCTGTGCCTGGGAAGCACAAGTGTTCACATTGCTTCGCAGAATCGCTTTTGTGCAGAAAACAGTAACACTTGTTCAGAACGAAAGAAAGCACAGAGCCCCAGATTTTATGTTGTCCTGGAGAGCTTGCAGAGCACTGGGGAAAGGCAGGCAGAGAATTCCCTGCTAGCACCTTCTCTGTGCCTGGGAAGCACAAGTGTTCACATTGCTTCGCAGAATCGCTTTTGTGCAGAAAACACTAACACTTGTTCAGAACGAAAGAAAGCACAGAGCCCCAGATTTTATGTTGTCCTGGAGAGCTTGCAGAGCACTGGGGAAAGGCAGGCAGAGAATTCCCTGCTAGCACCTTCTCTGTGCCTGGGAAGCACAAGTGTTCACATTGCTTCGCAGAATCGCTTTTGTGCAGAAAACAGTAACACTTGTTCAGAACGAAAGAAAGCACAGAGCCCCAGATTTTATGTTGTCCTGGAGAGCTTGCAGAGCACTGGGGAAAGGCAGGCAGAGAATTCCCTGCTAGCACCTTCTCTGTGCCTGGGAAGCAGAAGTGTTCACATTGCTTCGCAGAATCGCTTTTGTGCAGAAAACAGTAACACTTGTTCAGAACGAAAGAAAGCACAGAGCCCCAGATTTTATGTTGTCCTGGAGAGCTTGCAGAGCACTGGGGAAAGGCAGGCAGAGAATTCCCTGCTAGCACCTTCTCTGTGCCTGGGAAGCACAAGTGTTCACATTGCTTCGCAGAATCGCTTTTGTGCAGAAAACAGTAACACTTGTTCAGAACGAAAGAAAGCACAGAGCCCCAGATTTTATGTTGTCCTGGAGAGCTTGCAGAGCACTGGGGAAAGGCAGGCAGAGAATTCCCTGCTAGCACCTTCTCTGTGCCTGTTCACATTGCTTCGCAGAATCGCTTTTGTGCAGAAAACAGTAACACTTGTTCAGAACGAAAGAAAGCACAGAGCCCCAGATTTTATGTTGTCCTGGAGAGCTTGCAGAGCACTGGGGAAAGGCAGGCAGAGAATTCCCTGCTAGCACCTTCTCTGTGCCTGGGAAGCACAAGTGTTCACATTGCTTCGCAGAATCGCTTTTGTGCAGAAAACAGTAACACTTGTTCAGAACGAAAGAAAGCACAGAGCCCCAGATTTTATGTTGTCCTGGAGAGCTTGCAGAGCACTGGGGAAAGGCAGGCAGAGAATTCCCTGCTAGCACCTTCTCTGTGCCTGGGAAGCAGAAGTGTTCACATTGCTTCGCAGAATCGCTTTTGTGCAGAAAACACTAACACTTGTTCAGAACGAAAGAAAGCACAGAGCCCCAGATTTTATGTTGTCCTGGAGAGCTTGCAGAGCACTGGGGAAAGGCAGGCAGAGAATTCCCTGCTAGCACCTTCTCTGTGCCTGGGAAGCACAAGTGTTCACATTGCTTCGCAGAATCGCTTTTGTGCAGAAAACAGTAACACCTGTTCAGAACGAAAGAAAGCACAGAGCCCCAGATTTTATGTTGTCCTGGAGAGCTTGCAGAGCACTGGGGAAAGGCAGGCAGAGAATTCCCTGCTAGCACCTTCTCTGTGCCTGTTCACATTGCTTCGCAGAATCGCTTTTGTGCAGAAAACAGTAACACTTGTTCAGAACGAAAGAAAGCACAGAGCCCCAGATTTTATGTTGTCCTGGAGAGCTTGCAGAGCACTGGGGAAAGGCAGGCAGAGAATTCCCTGCTAGCACCTTCTCTGTGCCTGGGAAGCACAAGTGTTCACATTGCTTCGCAGAATCGCTTTTGTGCAGAAAACAGTAACACTTGTTCAGAACGAAAGAAAGCACAGAGCCCCAGATTTTATGTTGTCCTGGAGAGCTTGCAGAGCACTGGGGAAAGGCAGGCAGAGAATTCCCTGCTAGCACCTTCTCTGTGCCTGGGAAGCACAAGTGTTCACATTGCTTCGCAGAATCGCTTTTGTGCAGAAAACACTAACACTTGTTCAGAACGAAAGAAAGCACAGAGCCCCAGATTTTATGTTGTCCTGGAGAGCTTGCAGAGCACTGGGGAAAGGCAGGCAGAGAATTCCCTGCTAGCACCTTCTCTGTGCCTGGGAAGCACAAGTGTTCACATTGCTTCGCAGAATCGCTTTTGTGCAGAAAACAGTAACACTTGTTCAGAACGAAAGAAAGCACAGAGCCCCAGATTTTATGTTGTCCTGGAGAGCTTGCAGAGCACTGGGGAAAGGCAGGCAGAGAATTCCCTGCTAGCACCTTCTCTGTGCCTGGGAAGCAGAAGTGTTCACATTGCTTCGCAGAATCGCTTTTGTGCAGAAAACAGTAACACTTGTTCAGAACGAAAGAAAGCACAGAGCCCCAGATTTTATGTTGTCCTGGAGAGCTTGCAGAGCACTGGGGAAAGGCAGGCAGAGAATTCCCTGCTAGCACCTTCTCTGTGCCTGGGAAGCACAAGTGTTCACATTGCTTCGCAGAATCGCTTTTGTGCAGAAAACAGTAACACTTGTTCAGAACGAAAGAAAGCACAGAGCCCCAGATTTTATGTTGTCCTGGAGAGCTTGCAGAGCACTGGGGAAAGGCAGGCAGAGAATTCCCTGCTAGCACCTTCTCTGTGCCTGTTCACATTGCTTCTCAGAATCGCTTTTGTGCAGAAAACAGTAACACTTGTTCAGACGAAAGAAAGCACAGCGCCCCAGAATTTATGTTGTCCTGGAGAGCTTGCAGAGCACTGGGGAAAGGCAGGCAGAGAATTCCCTGCTAGCACCTTCTCTGTGCCTGGGAAGCACAAGTGTTCACATTGCTTCGCAGAATCGCTTTTGTGCAGAAAACAGTAACACTTGTTCAGAACGAAAGAAAGCACAGAGCCCCAGATTTGCTGTTGTCCTGGAGAGCTTGCAGAGCACTGGGGAAAGGCAGGCAGAGAATTCCCTGCTAGCACCTTCTCTGTGCCTGGGAAGCACAAGTGTTCACATTGCTTCGCAGAATCGCTTTTGTGCAGAAAACAGTAACACTTGTTCAGAACGAAAGAAAGCACAGAGCCCCAGATTTTATGTTGTCCTGGAGAGCTTGCAGAGCACTGGGGAAAGGCAGGCAGAGAATTCCCTGCTAGCACCTTCTCTGTGCCTGGGAAGCACAAGTGTTCACATTGCTTCGCAGAATCGCTTTTGTGCAGAAAACAGTAACACTTGTTCAGAACGAAAGAAAGCACAGAGCCCCAGATTTTATGTTGTCCTGGAGAGCTTGCAGAGCACTGGGGAAAGGCAGGCAGAGAATTCCCTGCTAGCACCTTCTCTGTGCCTGTTCACATTGCTTCGCAGAATCGCTTTTGTGCAGAAAACAGTAACACTTGTTCAGAACGAAAGAAAGCACAGAGCCCCAGATTTGCTGTTGTCCTGGAGAGCTTGCAGAGCACTGGGGAAAGGCAGGCAGAGAATTCCCTGCTAGCACCTTCTCTGTGCCTTGGAAGCAGAAGTGTTCACATTGCTTCGCAGAATCGCTTTTGTGCAGAAAACAGTAACACCTGTTCAGAACGAAAGAAAGCACAGAGCCCCAGATTTTATGTTGTCCTGGAGAGCTTGCAGAGCACTGGGGAAAGGCAGGCAGAGAATTCCCTGCTAGCACCTTCTGTGTGCCTGGGAAGCACAAGTGTTCACATTGCTTCGCAGAATCGCTTTTGTGCAGAAAACAGTAACACTTGTTCAGAACGAAAGAAAGCACAGAGCCCCAGATTTTATGTTGTCCTGGAGAGCTTGCAGAGCACTGGGGAAAGGCAGGCAGAGAATTCCCTGCTAGCACCTTCTCTGTGCCTGTTCACATTGCTTCGCAGAATCGCTTTTGTGCAGAAAACAGTAACACTTGTTCAGAACGAAAGAAAGCACAGAGCCCCAGATTTGCTGTTGTCCTGGAGAGCTTGCAGAGCACTGGGGAAAGGCAGGCAGAGAATTCCCTGCTAGCACCTTCTCTGTGCCTGTTCACATTGCTTCGCAGAATCGCTTTTGTGCAGAAAACAGTAACACTTGTTCAGAACGAAAGAAAGCACAGAGCCCCAGATTTGCTGTTGTCCTGGAGAGCTTGCAGAGCACTGGGGTAAGGCAGGCAGAGAATTCCTTGCTAGCACCTTCTCTGTGCCTTGGAAGCAGAAGTGTTCACATTGCTTCGCAGAATCGCTTTTGTGCAGAAAACAGTAACACTTGTTCAGAACGAAAGAAAGCACAGAGCCCCAGATTTTATGTTGTCCTGGAGAGCTTGCAGAGCACTGGGGAAAGGCAGGCAGAGAATTCCCTGCTAGCACCTTCTCTGTGCCTGGGAAGCACAAGTGTTCACATTGCTTCGCAGAATCGCTTTTGTGCAGAAAACAGTTACACTTGTTCAGAACGAAAGAAAGCACAGAGCCCCAGATTTGCTGTTGTCCTGGAGAGCTTGCAGAGCACTGGGGAAAGGCAGGCAGAGAATTCCCTGCTAGCACCTTCTCTGTGCCTGTTCACATTGCTTCGCAGAATCGCTTTTGTGCAGAAAACAGTAACACTTGTTCAGAACGAAAGAAAGCACAGAGCCCCAGATTTGCTGTTGTCCTGGAGAGCTTGCAGAGCACTGGGGAAAGGCAGGCAGAGAATTCCCTGCTAGCACCTTCTCTGTGCCTGGGAAGCACAAGTGTTCACATGGCTTCGCAGAATCGCTTTTGTGCAGAAAACAGTAACACTTGTTCAGAACGAAAGAAAGCACAGAGCCCCAGATTTTATGTTGTCCTGGAGAGCTTGCAGAGCACTGGGGAAAGGCAGGCAGAGAATTCCCTGCTAGCACCTTCTCTGTGCCTGGGAAGCACAAGTGTTCACATTGCTTCGCAGAATCGCTTTTGTGCAGAAAACAGTAACACTTGTTCAGAACGAAAGAAAGCACAGAGCCCCAGATTTTATGTTGTCCTGGAGAGCTTGCAGAGCACTGGGGAAAGGCAGGCAGAGAATTCCCTGCTAGCACCTTCTCTGTGCCTGGGAAGCACAAGTGTTCACATTGCTTCGCAGAATCGCTTTTGTGCAGAAAACAGTAACACTTGTTCAGAATGAAAGAAAGCACAGAGCCCCAGATTTTATGTTGTCCTGGAGAGCTTGCAGAGCACTGGGGAAAGGCAGGCAGAGAATTCCCTGCTAGCACCTTCTCTGTGCCTGGGAAGCACAAGTGTTCACATTGCTTCGCAGAATCGCTTTTGTGCAGAAAACAGTAACACTTGTTCAGAACGAAAGAAAGCACAGAGCCCCAGATTTTATGTTGTCCTGGAGAGCTTGCAGAGCACTGGGGAAAGGCAGGCAGAGAATTCCCTGCTAGCGCCTTCTGTGTGCCTGGGAAGCAGAAGTGTTCACATTGCTTCGCAGAATCGCTTTTGTGCAGAAAACAGTAACACTTGTTCAGAACGAAAGAAAGCACAGAGCCCCAGATTTTATGTTGTCCTGGAGAGCTTGCAGAGCACTGGGGAAAGGCAGGCAGAGAATTCCCTGCTAGCACCTTCTCTGTGCCTGGGAAGCACAAGTGTTCACATTGCTTCGCAGAATCGCTTTTGTGCAGAAAACAGTTACACTTGTTCAGAACGAAAGAAAGCACAGAGCCCCAGATTTGCTGTTGTCCTGGAGAGCTTGCAGAGCACTGGGGAAAGGCAGGCAGAGAATTCCCTGCTAGCACCTTCTCTGTGCCTGTTCACATTGCTTCGCAGAATCGCTTTTGTGCAGAAAACAGTAACACTTGTTCAGAACGAAAGAAAGCACAGAGCCCCAGATTTGCTGTTGTCCTGGAGAGCTTGCAGAGCACTGGGGAAAGGCAGGCAGAGAATTCCCTGCTAGCACCTTCTCTGTGCCTGGGAAGCACAAGTGTTCACATGGCTTCGCAGAATCGCTTTTGTGCAGAAAACAGTAACACTTGTTCAGAACGAAAGAAAGCACAGAGCCCCAGATTTTATGTTGTCCTGGAGAGCTTGCAGAGCACTGGGGAAAGGCAGGCAGAGAATTCCCTGCTAGCACCTTCTCTGTGCCTGGGAAGCACAAGTGTTCACATTGCTTCGCAGAATCGCTTTTGTGCAGAAAACAGTAACACTTGTTCAGAACGAAAGAAAGCACAGAGCCCCAGATTTGCTGTTGTCCTGGAGAGCTTGCAGAGCACTGGGGAAAGGCAGGCAGAGAATTCCCTGCTAGCACCTTCTCTGTGCCTGTTCACATTGCTTCGCAGAATCGCTTTTGTGCAGAAAACAGTAACACTTGTTCAGAACGAAAGAAAGCACAGAGCCCCAGATTTTATGTTGTCCTGGAGAGCTTGCAGAGCACTGGGGAAAGGCAGGCAGAGAATTCCCTGCTAGCACCTTCTCTGTGCCTGGGAAGCACAAGTGTTCACATTGCTTCGCAGAATCGCTTTTGTGCAGAAAACAGTTACACTTGTTCAGAACGAAAGAAAGCACAGAGCCCCAGATTTGCTGTTGTCCTGGAGAGCTTGCAGAGCACTGGGGAAAGGCAGGCAGAGAATTCCCTGCTAGCACCTTCTCTGTGCCTGTTCACATTGCTTCGCAGAATCGCTTTTGTGCAGAAAACAGTAACACTTGTTCAGAACGAAAGAAAGCACAGAGCCCCAGATTTTATGTTGTCCTGGAGAGCTTGCAGAGCACTGGGGAAAGGCAGGCAGAGAATTCCCTGCTAGCACCTTCTCTGTGCCTGGGAAGCACAAGTGTTCACATTGCTTCGCAGAATCGCTTTTGTGCAGAAAATACTAACACTTGTTCAGAACGAAAGAAAGCACAGAGCCCCAGATTTGCTGTTGTCCTGGAGAGCTTGCAGAGCACTGGGGAAAGGCAGGCAGAGAATTCCCTGCTAGCACCTTCTCTGTGCCTGTTCACATTGCTTCGCAGAATCGCTTTTGTGCAGAAAACAGTAACACTTGTTCAGAACGAAAGAAAGCACAGAGCCCCAGATTTGCTGTTGTCCTGGAGAGCTTGCAGAGCACTGGGGAAAGGCAGGCAGAGAATTCCCTGCTAGCACCTTCTCTGTGCCTGGGAAGCACAAGTGTTCACATGGCTTCGCAGAATCGCTTTTGTGCAGAAAACAGTAACACTTGTTCAGAACGAAAGAAAGCACAGAGCCCCAGATTTTATGTTGTCCTGGAGAGCTTGCAGAGCACTGGGGAAAGGCAGGCAGAGAATTCCCTGCTAGCACCTTCTCTGTGCCTGGGAAGCACAAGTGTTCACATTGCTTCGCAGAATCGCTTTTGTGCAGAAAACAGTAACACTTGTTCAGAACGAAAGAAAGCACAGAGCCCCAGATTTTATGTTGTCCTGGAGAGCTTGCAGAGCACTGGGGAAAGGCAGGCAGAGAATTCCCTGCTAGCACCTTCTCTGTGCCTGGGAAGCACAAGTGTTCACATTGCTTCGCAGAATCGCTTTTGTGCAGAAAACAGTAACACTTGTTCAGAACGAAAGAAAGCACAGAGCCCCAGATTTGCTGTTGTCCTGGAGAGCTTGCAGAGCACTGGGGAAAGGCAGGCAGAGAATTCCCTGCTAGCACCTTCTCTGTGCCTGTTCACATTGCTTCGCAGAATCGCTTTTGTGCAGAAAACAGTAACACTTGTTCAGAACGAAAGAAAGCACAGAGCCCCAGATTTTATGTTGTCCTGGAGAGCTTGCAGAGCACTGGGGAAAGGCAGGCAGAGAATTCCCTGCTAGCACCTTCTCTGTGCCTGGGAAGCACAAGTGTTCACATTGCTTCGCAGAATCGCTTTTGTGCAGAAAACAGTAACACTTGTTCAGAATGAAAGAAAGCACAGAGCCCCAGATTTTATGTTGTCCTGGAGAGCTTGCAGAGCACTGGGGAAAGGCAGGCAGAGAATTCCCTGCTAGCACCTTCTCTGTGCCTGTTCACATTGCTTCGCAGAATCGCTTTTGTGCAGAAAACAGTAACACTTGTTCAGAACGAAAGAAAGCACAGAGCCCCAGATTTGCTGTTGTCCTGGAGAGCTTGCAGAGCACTGGGGAAAGGCAGGCAGAGAATTCCCTGCTAGCACCTTCTCTGTGCCTGGGAAGCACAAGTGTTCACATGGCTTCGCAGAATCGCTTTTGTGCAGAAAACAGTAACACTTGTTCAGAACGAAAGAAAGCACAGAGCCCCAGATTTTATGTTGTCCTGGAGAGCTTGCAGAGCACTGGGGAAAGGCAGGCAGAGAATTCCCTGCTAGCACCTTCTCTGTGCCTGGGAAGCACAAGTGTTCACATTGCTTCGCAGAATCGCTTTTGTGCAGAAAACAGTAACACTTGTTCAGAACGAAAGAAAGCACAGAGCCCCAGATTTTATGTTGTCCTGGAGAGCTTGCAGAGCACTGGGGAAAGGCAGGCAGAGAATTCCCTGCTAGCACCTTCTCTGTGCCTGGGAAGCACAAGTGTTCACATTGCTTCGCAGAATCGCTTTTGTGCAGAAAACAGTAACACTTGTTCAGAACGAAAGAAAGCACAGAGCCCCAGATTTTATGTTGTCCTGGAGAGCTTGCAGAGCACTGGGGAAAGGCAGGCAGAGAATTCCCTGCTAGCACCTTCTCTGTGCCTGGGAAGCACAAGTGTTCACATTGCTTCGCAGAATCGCTTTTGTGCAGAAAACAGTAACACTTGTTCAGAACGAAAGAAAGCACAGAGCCCCAGATTTTATGTTGTCCTGGAGAGCTTGCAGAGCACTGGGGAAAGGCAGGCAGAGAATTCCCTGCTAGCGCCTTCTGTGTGCCTGGGAAGCAGAAGTGTTCACATTGCTTCGCAGAATCGCTTTTGTGCAGAAAACAGTAACACTTGTTCAGAACGAAAGAAAGCACAGAGCCCCAGATTTTATGTTGTCCTGGAGAGCTTGCAGAGCACTGAGGAAAGGCAGGCAGAGAATTCCCTGCTAGCACCTTCTCTGTGCCTGGGAAACACAAGTGTTCACATTGCTTCGCAGAATCGCTTTTGTGCAGAAAACAGTAACACTTGTTCAGAACGAAAGAAAGCACAGAGCCCCAGATTTTATGTTGTCCTGGAGAGCTTGCAGAGCACTGGGGAAAGGCAGGCAGAGAATTCCCTGCTAGCACCTTCTCTGTGCCTGGGAAGCACAAGTGTTCACATTGCTTCGCAGAATCGCTTTTGTGCAGAAAACAGTAACACTTGTTCAGAACGAAAGAAAGCACAGAGCCCCAGATTTTATGTTGTCCTGGAGAGCTTGCAGAGCACTGGGGAAAGGCAGGCAGAGAATTCCCTGCTAGCACCTTCTCTGTGCCTGGGAAGCACAAGTGTTCACATTGCTTCGCAGAATCGCTTTTGTGCAGAAAACAGTAACACTTGTTCAGAACGAAAGAAAGCACAGAGCCCCAGATTTTATGTTGTCCTGGAGAGCTTGCAGAGCACTGGGGAAAGGCAGGCAGAGAATTCCCTGCTAGCACCTTCTCTGTGCCTGGGAAGCACAAGTGTTCACATTGCTTCGCAGAATCGCTTTTGTGCAGAAAACAGTAACACTTGTTCAGAACGAAAGAAAGCACAGAGCCCCAGATTTGCTGTTGTCCTGGAGAGCTTGCAGAGCACTGGGGAAAGGCAGGCAGAGAATTCCCTGCTAGCACCTTCTCTGTGCCTGTTCACATTGCTTCGCAGAATCGCTTTTGTGCAGAAAACAGTAACACTTGTTCAGAACGAAAGAAAGCACAGAGCCCCAGATTTTATGTTGTCCTGGAGAGCTTGCAGAGCACTGGGGAAAGGCAGGCAGAGAATTCCCTGCTAGCACCTTCTCTGTGCCTGGGAAGCACAAGTGTTCACATTGCTTCGCAGAATCGCTTTTGTGCAGAAAACAGTTACACTTGTTCAGAACGAAAGAAAGCACAGAGCCCCAGATTTGCTGTTGTCCTGGAGAGCTTGCAGAGCACTGGGGAAAGGCAGGCAGAGAATTCCCTGCTAGCACCTTCTCTGTGCCTGGGAAGCACAAGTGTTCACATTGCTTCGCAGAATCGCTTTTGTGCAGAAAACAGTAACAATTGTTCAGAACGAAAGAAAGCACAGAGCCCCAGATTTTATGTTGTCCTGGAGAGCTTGCAGAGCACTAGGGAAAGGCAGGCAGAGAATTCCCTGCTAGCACCTTCTCAGTGCCTGGGAAACACAAGTGTTCACATTGCTTCGCAGAATCGCTTTTGTGCAGAAAACAGTAACACTTGTTCAGAACGAAAGAAAGCACAGAGCCCCAGATTTTATGTTGTCCTGGAGAGCTTGCAGAGCACTGGGGAAAGGCAGGCAGAGAATTCCCTGCTAGCACCTTCTCTGTGCCTGTTCACATTGCTTCGCAGAATCGCTTTTGTGCAGAAAACAGTAACACTTGTTCAGAACGAAAGAAAGCACAGAGCCCCAGATTTTATGTTGTCCTGGAGAGCTTGCAGAGCACTGGGGAAAGGCAGGCAGAGAATTCCCTGCTAGCACCTTCTCTGTGCCTGTTCACATTGCTTCTCAGAATCGCTTTTGTGCAGAAAACAGTAACACTTGTTCAGACGAAAGAAAGCACAGAGCCCCAGAATTTATGTTGTCCTGGAGAGCTTGCAGAGCACTGGGGAAAGGCAGGCAGAGAATTCCCTGCTAGCACCTTCTGTGTGCCTGGGAAGCACAAGTGTTCACATTGCTTCGCAGAATCGCTTTTGTGCAGAAAACAGTAACACTTGTTCAGAACGAAAGAAAGCACAGAGCCCCAGATTTGCTGTTGTCCTGGAGAGCTTGCAGAGCACTGGGGAAAGGCAGGCAGAGAATTCCCTGCTAGCACCTTCTCTGTGCCTGGGAAGCACAAGTGTTCACATTGCTTCGCAGAATCGCTTTTGTGCAGAAAACAGTAACACTTGTTCAGAACGAAAGAAAGCACAGAGCCCCAGATTTGCTGTTGTCCTGGAGAGCTTGCAGAGCACTGGGGAAAGGCAGGCAGAGAATTCCCTGCTAGCACCTTCTCTGTGCCTGTTCACATTGCTTCGCAGAATCGCTTTTGTGCAGAAAACAGTAACACTTGTTCAGAACGAAAGAAAGCACAGAGCCCCAGATTTGCTGTTGTCCTGGAGAGCTTGCAGAGCACTGGGGAAAGGCAGGCAGAGAATTCCTTGCTAGCACCTTCTCTGTGCCTTGGAAGCAGAAGTGTTCACATTGCTTCGCAGAATCGCTTTTGTGCAGAAAACAGTAACACCTGTTCAGAACGAAAGAAAGCACAGAGCCCCAGATTTTATGTTGTCCTGGAGAGCTTGCAGAGCACTGGGGAAAGGCAGGCAGAGAATTCCCTGCTAGCACCTTCTGTGTGCCTGGGAAGCAGAAGTGTTCACATTGCTTCGCAGAATCGCTTTTGTGCAGAAAACAGTAACACTTGTTCAGAACGAAAGAAAGCACAGAGCCCCAGATTTTATGTTGTCCTGGAGAGCTTGCAGAGCACTGGGGAAAGGCAGGCAGAGAATTCCCTGCTAGCACCTTCTCTGTGCCTGGGAAGCAGAAGTGTTCACATTGCTTCGCAGAATCGCTTTTGTGCAGAAAACAGTAACACTTGTTCAGAACGAAAGAAAGCACAGAGCCCCAGATTTTATGTTGTCCTGGAGAGCTTGCAGAGCACTGGGGAAAGGCAGGCAGAGAATTCCCTGCTAGCACCTTCTCTGTGCCTGGGAAGCACAAGTGTTCACATTGCTTCGCAGAATCGCTTTTGTGCAGAAAACAGTAACACTTGTTCAGAACGAAAGAAAGCACAGAGCCCCAGATTTTATGTTGTCCTGGAGAGCTTGCAGAGCACTGGGGAAAGGCAGGCAGAGAATTCCCTGCTAGCACCTTCTCTGTGCCTGTTCACATTGCTTCTCAGAATCGCTTTTGTGCAGAAAACAGTAACACTTGTTCAGAACGAAAGAAAGCACAGAGCCCCAGATTTTATGTTGTCCTGGAGAGCTTGCAGAGCACTGGGGAAAGGCAGGCAGAGAATTCCCTGCTAGCACCTTCTGTGTGCCTGGGAAGCAGAAGTGTTCACATTGCTTCGCAGAATCGCTTTTGTGCAGAAAACAGTAACACTTGTTCAGAACGAAAGAAAGCACAGAGCCCCAGATTTTATGTTGTCCTGGAGAGCTTGCAGAGCACTGGGGAAAGGCAGGCAGAGAATTCCCTGCTAGCACCTTCTGTGTGCCTGGGAAGCACAAGTGTTCACATTGCTTCGCAGAATCGCTTTTGTGCAGAAAACAGTAACACTTGTTCAGAACGAAAGAAAGCACAGAGCCCCAGATTTTATGTTGTCCTGGAGAGCTTGCAGAGCACTGGGGAAAGGCAGGCAGAGAATTCCCTGCTAGCACCTTCTGTGTGCCTGGGAAGCACAAGTGTTCACATTGCTTCGCAGAATCGCTTTTGTGCAGAAAACAGTAACACTTGTTCAGAACGAAAGAAAGCACAGAGCCCCAGATTTGCTGTTGTCCTGGAGAGCTTGCAGAGCACTGGGGAAAGGCAGGCAGAGAATTCCCTGCTAGCACCTTCTCTGTGCCTGGGAAGCACAAGTGTTCACATTGCTTCGCAGAATCGCTTTTGTGCAGAAAACAGTAACACTTGTTCAGAACGAAAGAAAGCACAGAGCCCCAGATTTGCTGTTGTCCTGGAGAGCTTGCAGAGCACTGGGGAAAGGCAGGCAGAGAATTCCCTGCTAGCACCTTCTCTGTGCCTGTTCACATTGCTTCGCAGAATCGCTTTTGTGCAGAAAACAGTAACACTTGTTCAGAACGAAAGAAAGCACAGAGCCCCAGATTTGCTGTTGTCCTGGAGAGCTTGCAGAGCACTGGGGAAAGGCAGGCAGAGAATTCCTTGCTAGCACCTTCTCTGTGCCTTGGAAGCAGAAGTGTTCACATTGCTTCGCAGAATCGCTTTTGTGCAGAAAACAGTAACACCTGTTCAGAACGAAAGAAAGCACAGAGCCCCAGATTTTATGTTGTCCTGGAGAGCTTGCAGAGCACTGGGGAAAGGCAGGCAGAGAATTCCCTGCTAGCACCTTCTGTGTGCCTGGGAAGCAGAAGTGTTCACATTGCTTCGCAGAATCGCTTTTGTGCAGAAAACAGTAACACTTGTTCAGAACGAAAGAAAGCACAGAGCCCCAGATTTGCTGTTGTCCTGGAGAGCTTGCAGAGCACTGGGGAAAGGCAGGCAGAGAATTCCCTGCTAGCACCTTCTCTGTGCCTGGGAAGCACAAGTGTTCACATTGCTTCGCAGAATCGCTTTTGTGCAGAAAACAGTAACACTTGTTCAGAACGAAAGAAAGCACAGAGCCCCAGATTTTATGTTGTCCTGGAGAGCTTGCAGAGCACTGGGGAAAGGCAGGCAGAGAATTCCCTGCTAGCACCTTCTCTGTGCCTGTTCACATTGCTTCTCAGAATCGCTTTTGTGCAGAAAACAGTAACACTTGTTCAGAACGAAAGAAAGCACAGAGCCCCAGATTTTATGTTGTCCTGGAGAGCTTGCAGAGCACTGGGGAAAGGCAGGCAGAGAATTCCCTGCTAGCACCTTCTCTGTGCCTGGGAAGCACAAGTGTTCACATTGCTTCGCAGAATCGCTTTTGTGCAGAAAACAGTAACACTTGTTCAGAACGAAAGAAAGCACAGAGCCCCAGATTTTATGTTGTCCTGGAGAGCTTGCAGAGCACTGGGGAAAGGCAGGCAGAGAATTCCCTGCTAGCGCCTTCTGTGTGCCTGGGAAGCAGAAGTGTTCACATTGCTTCGCAGAATCGCTTTTGTGCAGAAAACAGTAACACTTGTTCAGAACGAAAGAAAGCACAGAGCCCCAGATTTTATGTTGTCCTGGAGAGCTTGCAGAGCACTGGGGAAAGGCAGGCAGAGAATTCCCTGCTAGCACCTTCTCTGTGCCTGGGAAGCAGAAGTGTTCACATTGCTTCGCAGAATCGCTTTTGTGCAGAAAACAGTAACACTTGTTCAGAACGAAAGAAAGCACAGAGCCCCAGATTTTATGTTGTCCTGGAGAGCTTGCAGAGCACTGGGGAAAGGCAGGCAGAGAATTCCCTGCTAGCACCTTCTCAGTGCCTGGGAAACACAAGTGTTCACATTGCTTCGCAGAATCGCTTTTGTGCAGAAAACAGTAACACTTGTTCAGAACGAAAGAAAGCACAGAGCCCCAGATTTTATGTTGTCCTGGAGAGCTTGCAGAGCACTGGGGAAAGGCAGGCAGAGAATTCCCTGCTAGCACCTTCTCTGTGCCTGGGAAGCACAAGTGTTCACATTGCTTCGCAGAATCGCTTTTGTGCAGAAAACAGTAACACTTGTTCAGAACGAAAGAAAGCACAGAGCCCCAGATTTTATGTTGTCCTGGAGAGCTTGCAGAGCACTGGGGAAAGGCAGGCAGAGAATTCCCTGCTAGCACCTTCTCTGTGCCTGGGAAGCACAAGTGTTCACATTGCTTCGCAGAATCGCTTTTGTGCAGAAAACAGTAACACTTGTTCAGAACGAAAGAAAGCACAGAGCCCCAGATTTGCTGTTGTCCTGGAGAGCTTGCAGAGCACTGGGGAAAGGCAGGCAGAGAATTCCCTGCTAGCACCTTCTCTGTGCCTGTTCACATTGCTTCGCAGAATCGCTTTTGTGCAGAAAACAGTAACACTTGTTCAGAACGAAAGAAAGCACAGAGCCCCAGATTTGCTGTTGTCCTGGAGAGCTTGCAGAGCACTGGGGAAAGGCAGGCAGAGAATTCCTTGCTAGCACCTTCTCTGTGCCTTGGAAGCAGAAGTGTTCACATTGCTTCGCAGAATCGCTTTTGTGCAGAAAACAGTAACACCTGTTCAGAACGAAAGAAAGCACAGAGCCCCAGATTTTATGTTGTCCTGGAGAGCTTGCAGAGCACTGGGGAAAGGCAGGCAGAGAATTCCCTGCTAGCACCTTCTCTGTGCCTGGGAAGCACAAGTGTTCACATTGCTTCGCAGAATCGCTTTTGTGCAGAAAACAGTAACACTTGTTCAGAACGAAAGAAAGCACAGAGCCCCAGATTTTATGTTGTCCTGGAGAGCTTGCAGAGCACTGGGGAAAGGCAGGCAGAGAATTCCCTGCTAGCACCTTCTGTGTGCCTGGGAAGCACAAGTGTTCACATTGCTTCGCAGAATCGCTTTTGTGCAGAAAACAGTAACACTTGTTCAGAACGAAAGAAAGCACAGAGCCCCAGATTTGCTGTTGTCCTGGAGAGCTTGCAGAGCACTGGGGAAAGGCAGGCAGAGAATTCCCTGCTAGCACCTTCTCTGTGCCTGGGAAGCACAAGTGTTCACATTGCTTCGCAGAATCGCTTTTGTGCAGAAAACAGTAACACTTGTTCAGAACGAAAGAAAGCACAGAGCCCCAGATTTTATGTTGTCCTGGAGAGCTTGCAGAGCACTGGGGAAAGGCAGGCAGAGAATTCCCTGCTAGCACCTTCTCTGTGCCTGTTCACATTGCTTCTCAGAATCGCTTTTGTGCAGAAAACAGTAACACTTGTTCAGAACGAAAGAAAGCACAGAGCCCCAGATTTTATGTTGTCCTGGAGAGCTTGCAGAGCACTGGGGAAAGGCAGGCAGAGAATTCCCTGCTAGCACCTTCTCTGTGCCTGGGAAGCAGAAGTGTTCACATTGCTTCGCAGAATCGCTTTTGTGCAGAAAACAGTAACACTTGTTCAGAACGAAAGAAAGCACAGAGCCCCAGATTTTATGTTGTCCTGGAGAGCTTGCAGAGCACTGGGGAAAGGCAGGCAGAGAATTCCCTGCTAGCACCTTCTCAGTGCCTGGGAAACACAAGTGTTCACATTGCTTCGCAGAATCGCTTTTGTGCAGAAAACAGTAACACTTGTTCAGAACGAAAGAAAGCACAGAGCCCCAGATTTTATGTTGTCCTGGAGAGCTTGCAGAGCACTGGGGAAAGGCAGGCAGAGAATTCCCTGCTAGCACCTTCTCTGTGCCTGGGAAGCACAAGTGTTCACATTGTTTCGCAGAATCGCTTTTGTGCAGAAAACAGTAACACTTGTTCAGAACGAAAGAAAGCACAGAGCCCCAGATTTTATGTTGTCCTGGAGAGCTTGCAGAGCACTGGGGAAAGGCAGGCAGAGAATTCCCTGCTAGCACCTTCTCTGTGCCTGGGAAGCACAAGTGTTCACATTGCTTCGCAGAATCGCTTTTGTGCAGAAAACAGTAACACTTGTTCAGAACGAAAGAAAGCACAGAGCCCCAGATTTGCTGTTGTCCTGGAGAGCTTGCAGAGCACTGGGGAAAGGCAGGCAGAGAATTCCCTGCTAGCACCTTCTCTGTGCCTGGGAAGCACAAGTGTTCACATTGCTTCTCAGAATCGCTTTTGTGCAGAAAACAGTAACACTTGTTCAGAACGAAAGAAAGCACAGAGCCCCAGATTTTATGTTGTCCTGGAGAGCTTGCAGAGCACTGGGGAAAGGCAGGCAGAGAATTCCCTGCTAGCACCTTCTCTGTGCCTGGGAAGCACAAGTGTTCACATTGCTTCGCAGAATTGCTTTTGTGCAGAAAACAGTAACACTTGTTCAGAACGAAAGAAAGCACAGAGCCCCAGATTTGCTGTTGTCCTGGAGAGCTTGCAGAGCACTGGGGAAAGGCAGGCAGAGAATTCCCTGCTAGCACCTTCTCTGTGCCTGTTCACATTGCTTCGCAGAATCGCTTTTGTGCAGAAAACAGTAACACTTGTTCAGACGAAAGAAATCACAGAGCCCCAGATTTGCTGTTGTCCTGGAGAGCTTGCAGAGCACTGGGGAAAGGCAGGCAGAGAATTCCCTGCTAGCACCTTCTCTGTGCCTGGGAAGCACAAGTGTTCACATGGCTTCGCAGAATCGCTTTTGTGCAGAAAACAGTTACACTTGTTCAGAACGAAAGAAAGCACAGAGCCCCAGATTTGCTGTTGTCCTGGAGAGCTTGCAGAGCACTGGGGAAAGGCAGGCAGAGAATTCCCTGCTAGCACCTTCTCTGTGCCTGTTCACATTGCTTCGCAGAATCGCTTTTGTGCAGAAAACAGTAACACTTGTTCAGAACGAAAGAAAGCACAGAGCCCCAGATTTTATGTTGTCCTGGAGAGCTTGCAGAGCACTGGGGAAAGGCAGGCAGAGAATTCCCTGCTAGCACCTTCTCTGTGCCTGTTCACATTGCTTCGCAGAATCGCTTTTGTGCAGAAAACAGTAACACTTGTTCAGAACGAAAGAAAGCACAGAGCCCCAGATTTTATGTTGTCCTGGAGAGCTTGCAGAGCACTGGGGAAAGGCAGGCAGAGAATTCCCTGCTAGCACCTTCTCTGTGCCTGGGAAGCACAAGTGTTCACATTGCTTCGCAGAATCGCTTTTGTGCAGAAAACAGTAACACTTGTTCAGAACGAAAGAAAGCACAGAGCCCCAGATTTTATGTTGTCCTGGAGAGCTTGCAGAGCACTGGGGAAAGGCAGGCAGAGAATTCCCTGCTAGCACCTTCTCTGTGCCTGGGAAGCACAAGTGTTCACATTGCTTCGCAGAATCGCTTTTGTGCAGAAAACAGTAACACTTGTTCAGAACGAAAGAAAGCACAGAGCCCCAGATTTTATGTTGTCCTGGAGAGCTTGCAGAGCACTGGGGAAAGGCAGGCAGAGAATTCCCTGCTAGCACCTTCTCTGTGCCTGGGAAGCACAAGTGTTCACATTGCTTCGCAGAATCGCTTTTGTGCAGAAAACAGTAACACTTGTTCAGAACGAAAGAAAGCACAGAGCACCAGATTTTATGTTGTCCTGGAGAGCTTGCAGAGCACTGGGGAAAGGCAGGCAGAGAATTCCCTGCTAGCACCTTCTCTGTGCCTGTTCACATTGCTTCGCAGAATCGCTTTTGTGCAGAAAACAGTAACACTTGTTCAGAACGAAAGAAAGCACAGAGCCCCAGATTTTATGTTGTCCTGGAGAGCTTGCAGAGCACTGGGGAAAGGCAGGCAGAGAATTCCCTGCTAGCACCTTCTCTGTGCCTGGGAAGCACAAGTGTTCACATTGCTTCGCAGAATCGCTTTTGTGCAGAAAACAGTAACACCTGTTCAGAACGAAAGAAAGCACAGAGCCCCAGATTTTATGTTGTCCTGGAGAGCTTGCAGAGCACTGGGGAAAGGCAGGCAGAGAATTCCCTGCTAGCACCTTCTCTGTGCCTGTTCACATTGCTTCGCAGAATCGCTTTTGTGCAGAAAACAGTAACACTTGTTCAGAACGAAAGAAAGCACAGAGCCCCAGATTTTATGTTGTCCTGGAGAGCTTGCAGAGCACTGGGGAAAGGCAGGCAGAGAATTCCTTGCTAGCACCTTCTCTGTGCCTGGGAAGCACAAGTGTTCACATTGCTTCGCAGAATCGCTTTTGTGCAGAAAACACTAACACTTGTTCAGAACGAAAGAAAGCACAGAGCCCCAGATTTTATGTTGTCCTGGAGAGCTTGCAGAGCACTGGGGAAAGGCAGGCAGAGAATTCCCTGCTAGCACCTTCTGTGTGCCTGGGAAGCACAAGTGTTCACATTGCTTCGCAGAATCGCTTTTGTGCAGAAAACAGTAACACTTGTTCAGAACGAAAGAAAGCACAGAGCCCCAGATTTTATGTTGTCCTGGAGAGCTTGCAGAGCACTGGGGAAAGGCAGGCAGAGAATTCCCTGCTAGCACCTTCTCTGTGCCTGGGAAGCACAAGTGTTCACATTGCTTCGCAGAATCGCTTTTGTGCAGAAAACAGTAACACTTGTTCAGAACGAAAGAAAGCACAGAGCCCCAGATTTTATGTTGTCCTGGAGAGCTTGCAGAGCACTGGGGAAAGGCAGGCAGAGAATTCCCTGCTAGCACCTTCTCTGTGCCTGGGAAGCAGAAGTGTTCACATTGCTTCGCAGAATCGCTTTTGTGCAGAAAACAGTAACACTTGTTCAGAACGAAAGAAAGCACAGAGCCCCAGATTTGCTGTTGTCCTGGAGAGCTTGCAGAGCACTGGGGAAAGGCAGGCAGAGAATTCCCTGCTAGCACCTTCTCTGTGCCTGGGAAGCACAAGTGTTCACATTGCTTCGCAGAATCGCTTTTGTGCAGAAAACAGTAACACTTGTTCAGAACGAAAGAAAGCACAGAGCCCCAGATTTTATGTTGTCCTGGAGAGCTTGCAGAGCACTGGGGAAAGGCAGGCAGAGAATTCCCTGCTAGCACCTTCTGTGTGCCTGGGAAGCAGAAGTGTTCACATTGCTTCGCAGAATCGCTTTTGTGCAGAAAACAGTAACACTTGTTCAGAACGAAAGAAAGCACAGAGCCCCAGATTTTATGTTGTCCTGGAGAGCTTGCAGAGCACTGGGGAAAGGCAGGCAGAGAATTCCCTGCTAGCACCTTCTCTGTGCCTGGGAAGCACAAGTGTTCACATTGCTTCGCAGAATCGCTTTTGTGCAGAAAACAGTAACACTTGTTCAGAACGAAAGAAAGCACAGAGCCCCAGATTTTATGTTGTCCTGGAGAGCTTGCAGAGCACTGGGGAAAGGCAGGCAGAGAATTCCCTGCTAGCACCTTCTCTGTGCCTGGGAAGCACAAGTGTTCACATTGCTTCGCAGAATCGCTTTTGTGCAGAAAACAGTAACACTTGTTCAGAACGAAAGAAAGCACAGAGCCCCAGATTTGCTGTTGTCCTGGAGAGCTTGCAGAGCACTGGGGAAAGGCAGGCAGAGAATTCCCTGCTAGCACCTTCTCTGTGCCTGGGAAGCACAAGTGTTCACATTGCTTCGCAGAATCGCTTTTGTGCAGAAAACAGTAACACTTGTTCAGAACGAAAGAAAGCACAGAGCCCCAGATTTTATGTTGTCCTGGAGAGCTTGCAGAGCACTGGGGAAAGGCAGGCAGAGAATTCCCTGCTAGCACCTTCTCTGTGCCTGTTCACATTGCTTCTCAGAATCGCTTTTGTGCAGAAAACAGTAACACTTGTTCAGAACGAAAGAAAGCACAGAGCCCCAGATTTTATGTTGTCCTGGAGAGCTTGCAGAGCACTGGGGAAAGGCAGGCAGAGAATTCCCTGCTAGCACCTTCTCTGTGCCTGGGAAGCACAAGTGTTCACATTGCTTCGCAGAATCGCTTTTGTGCAGAAAACAGTAACACTTGTTCAGAACGAAAGAAAGCACAGAGCCCCAGATTTTATGTTGTCCTGGAGAGCTTGCAGAGCACTGGGGAAAGGCAGGCAGAGAATTCCCTGCTAGCACCTTCTCTGTGCCTGGGAAGCACAAGTGTTCACATTGCTTCGCAGAATCGCTTTTGTGCAGAAAACAGTAACACTTGTTCAGAACGAAAGAAAGCACAGAGCCCCAGATTTTATGTTGTCCTGGAGAGCTTGCAGAGCACTGGGGAAAGGCAGGCAGAGAATTCCCTGCTAGCACCTTCTCTGTGCCTGGGAAGCAGAAGTGTTCACATTGCTTCGCAGAATCGCTTTTGTGCAGAAAACAGTAACACTTGTTCAGAACGAAAGAAAGCACAGAGCCCCAGATTTTATGTTGTCCTGGAGAGCTTGCAGAGCACTGGGGAAAGGCAGGCAGAGAATTCCCTGCTAGCACCTTCTCTGTGCCTGGGAAGCACAAGTGTTCACATTGCTTCTCAGAATCGCTTTTGTGCAGAAAACAGTAACACTTGTTCAGAATGAAAGAAAGCACAGAGCCCCAGATTTTATGTTGTCCTGGAGAGCTTGCAGAGCACTGGGGAAAGGCAGGCAGAGAATTCCCTGCTAGCACCTTCTCTGTGCCTGGGAAGCACAAGTGTTCACATTGCTTCGCAGAATCGCTTTTGTGCAGAAAACAGTAACACTTGTTCAGAACGAAAGAAAGCACAGAGCCCCAGATTTTATGTTGTCCTGGAGAGCTTGCAGAGCACTGGGGAAAGGCAGGCAGAGAATTCCCTGCTAGCACCTTCTCTGTGCCTGGGAAGCACAAGTGTTCACATTGCTTCGCAGAATTGCTTTTGTGCAGAAAACAGTAACACTTGTTCAGAACGAAAGAAAGCACAGAGCCCCAGATTTTATGTTGTCCTGGAGAGCTTGCAGAGCACTGGGGAAAGGCAGGCAGAGAATTCCCTGCTAGCACCTTCTCTGTGCCTGTTCACATTGCTTCGCAGAATCACTTTTGTGCAGAAAACAGTAACACTTGTTCAGAATGAAAGAAAGCACAGAGCCCCAGATTTTATGTTGTCCTGGAGAGCTTGCAGAGCACTGGGGAAAGGCAGGCAGAGAATTCCCTGCTAGCACCTTCTCTGTGCCTGGGAAGCAGAAGTGTTCACATTGCTTCGCAGAATCGCTTTTGTGCAGAAAACAGTAACACTTGTTCAGAACGAAAGAAAGCACAGAGCCCCAGATTTTATGTTGTCCTGGAGAGCTTGCAGAGCACTGGGGAAAGGCAGGCAGAGAATTCCCTGCTAGCACCTTCTCTGTGCCTGGGAAGCACAAGTGTTCACATTGCTTCGCAGAATTGCTTTTGTGCAGAAAACAGTAACACTTGTTCAGAACGAAAGAAAGCACAGAGCCCCAGATTTTATGTTGTCCTGGAGAGCTTGCAGAGCACTGGGGAAAGGCAGGCAGAGAATTCCCTGCTAGCACCTTCTCAGTGCCTGGGAAACACAAGTGTTCACATTGCTTCGCAGAATCGCTTTTGTGCAGAAAACAGTAACACTTGTTCAGAACGAAAGAAAGCACAGAGCCCCAGATTTTATGTTGTCCTGGAGAGCTTGCAGAGCACTGGGGAAAGGCAGGCAGAGAATTCCTTGCTAGCACCTTCTCTGTGCCTTGGAAGCAGAAGTGTTCACATTGCTTCGCAAAATCGCTTTTGTGCAGAAAACACTAACACTTGTTCAGAACGAAAGAAAGCACAGAGCCCCAGATTTTATGTTGTCCTGGAGAGCTTGCAGAGCACTGGGGAAAGGCAGGCAGAGAATTCCCTGCTAGCACCTTCTCTGTGCCTGGGAAGCAGAAGTGTTCACATTGCTTCGCAGAATCGCTTTTGTGCAGAAAACAGTAACACTTGTTCAGAATGAAAGAAAGCACAGAGCCCCAGATTTTATGTTGTCCTGGAGAGCTTGCAGAGCACTGGGGAAAGGCAGGCAGAGAATTCCCTGCTAGCACCTTCTCTGTGCCTGGGAAGCACAAGTGTTCACATTGCTTCGCAGAATCGCTTTTGTGCAGAAAACAGTAACACCTGTTCAGAACGAAAGAAAGCACAGAGCCCCAGATTTTATGTTGTCCTGGAGAGCTTGCAGAGCACTGGGGAAAGGCAGGCAGAGAATTCCCTGCTAGCACCTTCTGTGTGCCTGGGAAGCAGAAGTGTTCACATTGCTTCGCAGAATCGCTTTTGTGCAGAAAACAGTAACACTTGTTCAGAACGAAAGAAAGCACAGAGCCCCAGATTTTATGTTGTCCTGGAGAGCTTGCAGAGCACTGGGGAAAGGCAGGCAGAGAATTCCCTGCTAGCACCTTCTCTGTGCCTGGGAAGCACAAGTGTTCACATTGCTTCGCAGAATCGCTTTTGTGCAGAAAACAGTAACACTTGTTCAGAACGAAAGAAAGCACAGAGCCCCAGATTTTATGTTGTCCTGGAGAGCTTGCAGAGCACTGGGGAAAGGCAGGCAGAGAATTCCCTGCTAGCACCTTCTCTGTGCCTGGGAAGCACAAGTGTTCACATTGCTTCGCAGAATCGCTTTTGTGCAGAAAACAGTAACACCTGTTCAGAACGAAAGAAAGCACAGAGCCCCAGATTTTATGTTGTCCTGGAGAGCTTGCAGAGCACTGGGGAAAGGCAGGCAGAGAATTCCCTGCTAGCACCTTCTGTGTGCCTGGGAAGCAGAAGTGTTCACATTGCTTCGCAGAATCGCTTTTGTGCAGAAAACAGTAACACTTGTTCAGAACGAAAGAAAGCACAGAGCCCCAGATTTTATGTTGTCCTGGAGAGCTTGCAGAGCACTGGGGAAAGGCAGGCAGAGAATTCCCTGCTAGCACCTTCTCTGTGCCTGGGAAGCACAAGTGTTCACATTGCTTCGCAGAATCGCTTTTGTGCAGAAAACAGTAACACTTGTTCAGAACGAAAGAAAGCACAGAGCCCCAGATTTTATGTTGTCCTGGAGAGCTTGCAGAGCACTGGGGAAAGGCAGGCAGAGAATTCCCTGCTAGCACCTTCTCTGTGCCTGGGAAGCACAAGTGTTCACATGGCTTCGCAGAATCGCTTTTGTGCAGAAAACAGTAACACTTGTTCAGAACGAAAGAAAGCACAGAGCCCCAGATTTGCTGTTGTCCTGGAGAGCTTGCAGAGCACTGGGGAAAGGCAGGCAGAGAATTCACTGCTAGCACCTTCTCTGTGCCTGTTCACATTGCTTCGCAGAATCGCTTTTGTGCAGAAAACAGTAACACTTGTTCAGACGAAAGAAAGCACAGAGCCCCAGATTTTATGTTGTCCTGGAGAGCTTGCAGAGCACTGGGGAAAGGCAGGCAGAGAATTCCCTGCTAGCACCTTCTCTGTGCCTGGGAAGCACAAGTGTTCACATTGCTTCGCAGAATCGCTTTTGTGCAGAAAACAGTAACACTTGTTCAGAACGAAAGAAAGCACAGAGCCCCAGATTTGCTGTTGTCCTGGAGAGCTTGCAGAGCACTGGGGAAAGGCAGGCAGAGAATTCCCTGCTAGCACCTTCTCTGTGCCTGGGAAGCACAAGTGTTCACATTGCTTCGCAGAATCGCTTTTGTGCAGAAAACAGTAACACTTGTTCAGAACGAAAGAAAGCACAGAGCCCCAGATTTTATGTTGTCCTGGACAGCTTGCAGAGCACTAGGGAAAGGCAGGCAGAGAATTCCCTGCTAGCACCTTCTCAGTGCCTGGGAAACACAAGTGTTCACATTGCTTCGCAGAATCGCTTTTGTGCAGAAAACAGTAACACTTGTTCAGAACGAAAGAAAGCACAGAGCCCCAGATTTTATGTTGTCCTGGAGAGCTTGCAGAGCACTGGGGAAAGGCAGGCAGAGAATTCCCTGCTAGCACCTTCTCTGTGCCTGTTCACATTGCTTCGCAGAATCGCTTTTGTGCAGAAAACAGTAACACTTGTTCAGAACGAAAGAAAGCACAGAGCCCCAGATTTTATGTTGTCCTGGAGAGCTTGCAGAGCACTGGGGAAAGGCAGGCAGAGAATTCCCTGCTAGCACCTTCTCTGTGCCTGGGAAGCACAAGTGTTCACATTGCTTCGCAGAATCGCTTTTGTGCAGAAAACAGTAACACTTGTTCAGAACGAAAGAAAGCACAGAGCCCCAGATTTTATGTTGTCCTGGAGAGCTTGCAGAGCACTGGGGAAAGGCAGGCAGAGAATTCCCTGCTAGCACCTTCTCTGTGCCTGGGAAGCACAAGTGTTCACATTGCTTCGCAGAATCGCTTTTGTGCAGAAAACAGTAACACTTGTTCAGAACGAAAGAAAGCACAGAGCCCCAGATTTTATGTTGTCCTGGAGAGCTTGCAGAGCACTGGGGAAAGGCAGGCAGAGAATTCCCTGCTAGCACCTTCTCTGTGCCTGGGAAGCACAAGTGTTCACATTGCTTCGCAGAATCGCTTTTGTGCAGAAAACAGTAACACTTGTTCAGAATGAAAGAAAGCACAGAGCCCCAGATTTTATGTTGTCCTGGAGAGCTTGCAGAGCACTGGGGAAAGGCAGGCAGAGAATTCCCTGCTAGCACCTTCTCTGTGCCTGGGAAGCACAAGTGTTCACATTGCTTCGCAGAATCGCTTTTGTGCAGAAAACAGTAACACCTGTTCAGAACGAAAGAAAGCACAGAGCCCCAGATTTTATGTTGTCCTGGAGAGCTTGCAGAGCACTGGGGAAAGGCAGGCAGAGAATTCCCTGCTAGCACCTTCTCTGTGCCTGTTCACATTGCTTCGCAGAATCGCTTTTGTGCAGAAAACAGTAACACTTGTTCAGAACGAAAGAAAGCACAGAGCCCCAGATTTTATGTTGTCCTGGAGAGCTTGCAGAGCACTGGGGAAAGGCAGGCAGAGAATTCCCTGCTAGCACCTTCTCTGTGCCTGGGAAGCACAAGTGTTCACATTGCTTCGCAGAATCGCTTTTGTGCAGAAAACAGTAACACTTGTTCAGAACGAAAGAAAGCACAGAGCCCCAGATTTTATGTTGTCCTGGAGAGCTTGCAGAGCACTGGGGAAAGGCAGGCAGAGAATTCCCTGCTAGCACCTTCTCAGTGCCTGGGAAACACAAGTGTTCACATTGCTTCGCAGAATCGCTTTTGTGCAGAAAACAGTAACACTTGTTCAGAACGAAAGAAAGCACAGAGCCCCAGATTTTATGTTGTCCTGGAGAGCTTGCAGAGCACTGGGGAAAGGCAGGCAGAGAATTCCCTGCTAGCACCTTCTCTGTGCCTGTTCACATTGCTTCGCAGAATCGCTTTTGTGCAGAAAACAGTAACACTTGTTCAGAACGAAAGAAAGCACAGAGCCCCAGATTTTATGTTGTCCTGGAGAGCTTGCAGAGCACTGGGGAAAGGCAGGCAGAGAATTCCTTGCTAGCACCTTCTCTGTGCCTTGGAAGCAGAAGTGTTCACATTGCTTCGCAAAATCGCTTTTGTGCAGAAAACACTAACACTTGTTCAGAACGAAAGAAAGCACAGAGCCCCAGATTTTATGTTGTCCTGGAGAGCTTGCAGAGCACTGGGGAAAGGCAGGCAGAGAATTCCCTGCTAGCACCTTCTCTGTGCCTGGGAAGCACAAGTGTTCACATTGCTTCGCAGAATCGCTTTTGTGCAGAAAACAGTAACACTTGTTCAGAACGAAAGAAAGCACAGAGCCCCAGATTTTATGTTGTCCTGGAGAGCTTGCAGAGCACTGGGGAAAGGCAGGCAGAGAATTCCCTGCTAGCACCTTCTCTGTGCCTGGGAAGCACAAGTGTTCACATTGCTTCGCAGAATCGCTTTTGTGCAGAAAACAGTAACACCTGTTCAGAACGAAAGAAAGCACAGAGCCCCAGATTTTATGTTGTCCTGGAGAGCTTGCAGAGCACTGGGGAAAGGCAGGCAGAGAATTCCCTGCTAGCACCTTCTCTGTGCCTGGGAAGCAGAAGTGTTCACATTGCTTCGCAGAATCGCTTTTGTGCAGAAAACAGTAACACTTGTTCAGAACGAAAGAAAGCACAGAGCCCCAGATTTTATGTTGTCCTGGAGAGCTTGCAGAGCACTGGGGAAAGGCAGGCAGAGAATTCCCTGCTAGCACCTTCTCTGTGCCTGGGAAGCA
>NW_027437084.1:10000-15000 GCF_047716275.1 Strix uralensis
ACAGCAAAAGATCGTGAGATGTTAGTCGAAGTATAATTGCACCAAGCAGTTGAATTATGATAAGCAGCATTAGTTGCATTCACATTTTGCCCTCTCCGTGTGGTGTTATAGGAGTAATTAAAAAACACACAAGCATCCATTATAACAGAGCCTAGCAACTCTAGCTCTTGGGGTTCTTGCGTAACCTGTGGAAGGTGACTATATACACCATCCCAATTATCTGTACAATTTTTTGAAGAGTTGCAAAGAGAGAAAGCCTGAAGGGTTTGTGGGATTGGCCATGTGTCTACTGGCACTCCCACCAAACAGGTGGAGAATGGATTTTCCGGGTTCGCAGTAGAAAGGCACAAGGTTTCTTGATGTGTCATGTTTGCCAAAGTTACCCAGATATTCTGCTTGGGTTGTGGAACTACCCATCCTTCAGCCTGATGCAGGTTCCAGCACAGGCCGAACACACCGAGCAGGAACCCAGCGAGGGCCGGCATCTGTAGAGACACAAGCATAACCCCTGCCCCAGGTTAATAATTCACATGGTCCACTCCACTGGCCAGTAATTAGATCTCTAACATGCACTTTGATGTCTTTTTGCAAATCCTGTTTTGAAAAAAGAGAAGAGAAATGCTGAAAAAGAGGAGGTAAAGAAGAATTATCCCCGTAATGGAGAAAGTTAAGAACATAAACTGCTTTATCTAAACATGCCTGTGGTGGTTCCCCAATCATTCCCCCTTTTTGTTTTTGAAGCTGCCGCTTCAACGTACTATGTGCACGCTCAACAATTGCTTGTCCTGTTGGGGAATGGGGAATTCCTGTAACATGAGTAACACCCCACAAATTAAAAAATGTTTGAACCTTCTGTGAAATGTATGCTGGGCCATTGTCCGTTTTTATTTGGCGTGGTACCCCAAGCATAGAGAAAGCCTTTTGGAAGTGTCGAACTACATCTTTTCCTGTCTCCCCGTTATGTGCTGTTGCTACTAAGGCATGAGAATAAGTATCAATGGAAACATGAACATACTTCTGTCGGCCAAATTCATTTATGTGAGTAACATCACTTTGCCAAATCTGTAAAGCCTGCATACCTCTGGGGTTAGTACCAAAATACACTGGTGTGTGAGTTCCTTGGCAGTCAGGGCAGGCGGCTACAATAGACCGAGCTTCCGCATGAGACAAGCCGAACTGCCGTCGTAAAGCTCGATATCCTTGGTGAAAAAATTGATGTGATAATACAGCTTGTTGCTTAATGTTAGGAACAGTATTAAGAGCCATAGCGGAAACAAGAGCATCCGCTCTGGCATTACCTTCTGTATAAAATCCTGGTAAAGTGGTATGACTACGGATGTGCATGATAAAATAAGGTTCTGTCCGTAGTTGAATACTTTTCCAGAGTTCTAAAAGTACATCAAATAATAATTGATTGTCTGACATGGTCAAAACCACTTTGTCTAGTCTAGAAACTAAGTTAGCTACATATGCTGAGTCAGTTACAATATTTACAGGAACAGAAAAAATAGAAAAAACAACAGCCATTGCACGTAGCTCTACTACTTGTGGAGAACCATTTTGATATACTACTTTGTTGTTCCAGTTGTTGTTTTCATACCATACTACTGCTGCTTTACCTGTTTTTCCTGAGCCATCTGTAAAAACAGTAGGGCCGTTCACTGGTTCTGGGCGGCTTAAATTTTTTTGACCAAATGGTATTTCTCGAGCAAATTTCAGTAGCGGATGTGACGGGAGGTGATATGACACCTGTCCTTGAAAACCCGCCATGGCCGCCTGTAGTTCATAATTATTTGCCAAGCACCATTCAAAATACCAATTTTGAACAGGTAAAACAATCTTAGCTGGGTCACGCCCTGTTAGTTCTGTACATCGTTTTCTGGCTTTTATGATTACATCAGCAATAAGCTCAAACAGTCCAGGAGCAGTTTTTCGTGGTCGGAATGACAGAAACATCCATTCTAGAATGTGCAGTGGGTCATCCCACTCAGAATTCCACTGCACCAAAGCACCAAATGGTACAGTTTTGTCAATTAGTACAAAGAGTTGCACCAATTGAGACAGATCTATTCGAGAAACAAATTTCTCGTGTATAGATCGTTCCACCATGTGAATTACCTTTAATGCTTCCTCAGTTAATACTCTGGGTTCTGTTGGATCATTGGAATTTTTTAATAATTCCAATAAAGGTTGCAGTTGTGAATTGCTCAGTCCGAGATAGGGTCTAATCCAATTCAGAGATCCCATTAACTTCTGTACATCATTAAGGGTTTTAACTTCAAGGTTAAGTTTCACAGGTTGAGGCATTACCTGCCTACCTGTGACTGTTAGTCCTAAATACTTCCAGGGTTCTACTTTCTGCACCTTTTCAGGGGCGATAACTAATCCATAGTGTTGTAATGAATTTCTAGTCACATTCTCCATGTCATTCAACTGCTCCTTGTTGTTTGATGCTAACAGGATGTCATCCATGTAATGGTAACAATAACTGGTAGGGAATCTTTCCCTTACAGGTGACAAAGCTTGTGCCACAAACCATTGACAAATTGTTGGTGAATTTTTCATGCCCTGCGGCAGAACTTTCCATTGATATCTTTTTGCAGGTTCTGCATGATTGACAGAAGGCACAGAGAATGCAAATTTTTCTCTGTCTTGAAAGGCTAATGGTATTGTAAAAAAACAATCCTTGAGATCCATGACAATGATTTCCCAATCTTGAGGGATCATGGCCGGTGAAGGCATGCCTGGTTGTAGAGCCCCCATCGTGGCCATGACAGCATTGATCTGCCGCAGGTCATGCAAAAATCGCCATTTTCCTGATTTCTTTTTTATCACAAACACTGGAGTATTCCAGGGGCTCTGAGAGGGTTCAATGTGTCCAGCAGCTAGCTGTTCTGCCACCAATTCTTGCAGGGCCTTTAATTTCTCCATTGGTAGGGGCCACTGATCCACCCACACAGGGTTATTCGTTAACCAAGTTAAAACAAGCGTGGGTTGCCTAACACCCTGCAGCACAGTGGCCCCCGTTAAAAATCCGTAGTAATCTTCACCCCCCACTGTGACAAGCAATCTCTCCCCCATAGATTGAGGGGAGCTGCTGTCACATATGGTTTAACGACTGCTTGTTGGCCCTCAGGATTGGTGATCAGAATTGCCGTAGCTGCTGTTCTTGCTCGTGCGGAGCCTCCCAGCCCCACTACCCCTGTGTCCACATCCTCTGTTGGCCAGGTGGATGGCCACAGATAGTTAGAAATAATAGTCACATCGGCGCCCGTATCTAGGAGCCCCGCAAGCCTTACTGTAGTCGGTGAATGTCCATGATTTGACAGCGTGCACGTCATATGTGGTCGAGATGATGAGACAGTCTGAGACCAGCACACTTGAGGGGGTCCTGTAGAACCGAAGCCTCCATCGCCTCGCAGTCGCTGTTCTGCTTTTGGGACACAACTCAAAAAAGGAACAAGTTGAGCAAGACGAGTACCTTTTGGAATCGTAACAGGTGGATAAAGGGTCGAAACTAATGCACAAATTTGACCCGTAAAGTCAGCATCAATGACTCCCACATGCACGATTAATCCGTTTAAGGTGCTACTTGATCTTCCTATAAGTAACGCACTCAGTCCTCGTCCTATGGGACCCCTCGCCTCAAGAGGGACCTTAACAATGTCTTTTGTAACTATAGTTATTGTGTCAGCGGTGGATACATCCAACCCTGCTGAGCCAGTAGTTGCGGCTGATAGCTGCTCACAGAGGGGATTTGACCTGCTGTCTGGAGGGGATTTGATGTCCTCGCGCGCCCTCTCGCGCTCCTCTTGTGGTTTCCCTGTATCGGTTGCCCGTTAGCATGAAACTTGGAACGACATTGTTTCGCGAAATGTCCCGATTTCCCACATTTATTGCAATTAGTTCCTGGTGGGACAGTCATGGGCTGCTTGCCTGCCGACCTTCTGTTCGGGCAATTTACTTTCATATGACCGTCTTTACCACATCCAAAGCATTTTCCTGTATTTCGCATGTTCATGGCAGTAGCTAAAGCCGCCATTTTATGTTCCACTGTACCAACCTTTGAACATGCGGCCACCATGTCAGGAATAGAAGGATCTCCTGGTAAAGACTGTATTATCTTTTGGCAGTCCTCATTAGCATTATCCTTTGCTAGCTGTTTGCATAACATTTGTCTTAACGTTTCATCTTCTACCTGTTTCTCCAATGCAGCAGATATTTTTTCTACAAATTGCAAAAAGGGTTCTTTAGGACCTTGCCGGATAGCAATATACTTCTGTTTTGGAGCTGCCATTTCCATGGTTCGCTTTAATGCTGTAATCCCTATGTGTTGTGCCTGTTCAAGGACAATCGGAGGCCACGTAGCTTGCAGCTGAGGGTTACTAAATGGTCCCTCGCCAAGCAAGGCGTCTTCTCCGAGTCCTAACCTCGGATCGTCTTGTGGCAGTCGAGCATTATTTTGTGCAGCTGCTCGTGCCATCTGCCTCCAAGTAGATTGAAACACTTGTAATTGTACTGGCTGAAACAGCACTTGTGCGAGATGTGTAACATCATATGGACACAACAAATCTGTGCTGATTATTCGAATAAGTTGCATCACCTCAGGAGAATTGATTCCAAATTTCTGTGCTTTATTCTGCAAATCCTGCACCACCTTCCAACTGATCGGATTGTGCTCATCATGCTCATTTGTGCCTGCAACAGCTTTATAAACAGGGAATGCACCATAAGCCTCTGCTGCTATATCTACAGGCTTTGGACATGCCGGGGTTGGAGAGTATGGGCTGAGGCGTTCAACCAGATCCCAGTTGCCAGCCTCAGCAGCATACTTTCTAACTCCCTCCCAAAATCGATCAGGGGACCTTGGAATTACAGTTACTGTGGATGGAGGGAGAGTCCATGGCTGGGCTTTCTTCACCATGGGTTTATCTGTGATATGTAGAGTTTGTAAAGCCGTGGTTAAAGCTTCTTCTCCCTCACTTTCATTTTCGCTCTCG
>NW_027437085.1:0-31000 GCF_047716275.1 Strix uralensis
TATTTTTCTGTTACTCTAAGCTGAATGAAAGTTCTATGGGCTGCTTGGTTTTTATTACCATATCATAGCTTGTAAATGCTGCTGTGTTAGCAAGGGCTGACGTTACAGGGAATACTGGTTGTCTTGACATTCTTCCAAATTTGTTAAAAGTTTTTAGGCGGTGCAGCGGAGGCACAACTGCTGTGATGTGCATAGGTGGCCTTAATTGGCTAACAGATGTACTCCAGTATCATTCTCAGGAACTGAACGTGTCTTGTACTCTGGTGGTATTCTTAGCTTGAGAAACAGGTAACGTGCAGCATTCAGTGAGTTGCTGTGCCCAGCACTGCCTTTCCTTCAGTGGTTTCAAGGAGGATGAATGCTTTGCTTTCCCATCTCTGTGCCTACTGTTAGCAGGCCAGCGGGCAGGAGGACTTCCAAGCCACTTTCTCAGGTGATGGCACCCAAAACATTAAAACTTCAAAATGACCTGCCAGTTTCAGTTCAATTTGGGGGGATTGTCTTAGCAAATTCTGGTCCAGTAAGGTGTGTTGCAGTAGGAATGGCTGGGTGTTACTGCTATGCTGTCCAACATTGTGTCTGTGTATAAAACCTCTCCTGTTCTTACTTTCTGGATAAATACAGTGAGGAGGGCGTGGCTAGTACAGTGGGGGTGTGACTAGCGCTGCATGGGCATGGCTATGGTGGCAGGGGCATGGTTACAGCGTGGGGGTCGTGGCCAACGCCGTGTGGGCGTTCTCAGAATTCATTGACGTAGTCTGAGCATGTGTAGTAAAAATAGAGTGAGGGTCTTCTCCCTCCTTAGGGGTCCACAGAGTCTTCCTCACACTGTCCGTTAGTGAACTTTAGGATTCTCGTGTCCATATCTGGTCATAGAGGGACCTCATCCGTCCTTCAGCTCCCGTTTGTTCCAAGGAGGTCAGTTCAGACCAGCTTCCAGTCGCTTATCTTGACACTGGCGTCTTCTTAGACACTTGTTTTTTAGGTTGCTGCTATTAGGGATGTACTCGGGAAGTTTTTCAGCCTGTCCAAGGTCTGTCTTATGTCCACTAGGCAAGGAGTTACAGGTTTCAAAGCATCTTACAAGTGGGTAATGAGTGGAGAGGGTAGTTAGGAAAAAAAAGTGTAAATGAAATTGCATACTTTGCAGTAAAATACGGGAAAAATAAAAGCTAGTAAAACACAAGTGATGGTTAACGTTAAACCTAAATGTCCTACTTTACAGGTCCCTGTACATTAGCAATTTCAAGTGTACTTGTAGCAACTTCCCTTCGTTGCCTTGCTGTATAACTCCACTTAATGAGGTGTAACCCACTAAGTTCTTGGCCCAGGGATTTGTAGAAGTGATGAAATGCAGCCTCATTTTCTGCCCTGTGAATTTTCAGATTCTGGGTGCTTTTGATCTAGAGAAGAGCAAGTGTGGTGTGGTACTAAGTGAGAGCTTTGATGTCTTACACATCCTTGACTGAGTGAGAGGGACGTGCAGGATGGGCGGGCACCTGAGCATCGTACGTCAGCTCAAGACGAGCAACGACCCTGAGATCTGTGGAGTCATTCTGGGTTTGTATCAGTGGGATTAAAGGTCAGTTTGATGTGAGGCAGAGTATTTCACAGGTCACGGCACCTCCTGGTCGTTGCCGTGCTCTGCTTTTCACGTTTCCTTTCCCGAACAGCCAACTGTTCTTCCAGCCTCCATCCACCCATTGATAAAAGTTTCTTCTAATTTCCCCTGGGGCAATTTTCATTGAATCTGTCATTATGGGTGTGCCAGTATGCATGAGAGAGAGTGAATTCTGGTGTGAATTGCAGTTGCTATTTGCAGATTGCGCTGGGGACCCGTGCTGGGGGCAGCAGCCACCAAAGGCCACCCGCACCCCAGGAGAGGGAGCCCCTCTTGCCCCTGGGGAGCAAGCTGGGCACCCCTGAAGCCTCCCAAGTGGTCTGTGAGCCACTTCGTACAACGGCGTGTAGGTAATTCTGCCTTCTGCAAGAGAGGGCAATTTGCAACGCTCCCTTTTTCCTGAAGTACTGAAAAAATGCCATCCGATATTCTGTATATTTCTGTCACGCCCTCCATTCCTCTCCTGCTGTTTTCAGTCTTCTTTTTCCCTTAGAAGCTTCTTTCTCCTCCTAATTTCTATCACTGTTTCCAGAATCTTTCTCACATTTTTGCTACATTCATTTAAAAAAAACCCCGAATGTTACATGAATCCCGTATCTAAGCAATATTTACCGAACTGTTTTCCACTGTAGTCTATTCCACTTACAATTTTTCCTCGTTAGTCAGTCACTACTTTGCAATGAACAAAGGTTTTCACCACCTGCCCTTGAGTGCTCTCCACAGCTTTCTTGATGTGATTATATTTCTTTCTACTATTCATCACTGTTTTCAGTGTTTGTGTATCCACCACAACGTCTCATTTCAGTGCATATTACGTTGCACTAAGTTCACCAGTGCTGGATTAAGGCGCTAATGGAGTTGTCCAGGGACCATACTATGAACTCTGTCTTGGCTTTGTCTTGCCCTGGACCACCTAAAGAACGTACAGAAGTTCCCATCTTACTGATTGCTGCTTTTTGTTGCGTGTTGTTCGGGGTGGGGGTGGGGTGGGGGGAGTGTTACCAATTGAAAAAGAAGTCATTTGTCTTCCTGCCTCGTTTCACGTCTCTTTGAATCTATAAAAGCACTTTGCATCTCATCTGTAACTGTATGTCGTTAAAGAGCCTTTTGTGGGGGAGTTTGCCAGAAGCTTTGGAATCTGCACATAACCGTGCCAGCTTGTTTCCCTTCTCCCCGCCGTTGTTCTGATTACAGTAATAAATTACCAGTGAGTTCCTGCTGAAGAACACCCAAGTCCATGTGGCCTGAATGACAAATTTTGAAGGAGATGAGGAGTCAGTAAATTATTTCAGAGAAAACTTTCCATTTCAGCCAATCCTGAGGATTTCTTGAATTCCATTTGAATTTTCTGGATAGTTTCAGCTGACAAGAACAAATGGAATGGATTTTTTTCCCCTCCAAATTATCTGGTGGAATGACAAAGAGCCTTTAATCTTTGGTTTGCAGAGACCCCAGCAATATGGCCTCAGCAAGAACCACACAAGAAACACCTGTCGAGTCTGGTCATGTCTCTACTTCCTCCTTGCTGCGTGCCTGGACTGCAGCATCCTCATTTCTCCCTCCTGGTAAGACAGGGAAAATAAAAGCATTATTCAGAATGCGGGGGAAATACTTTTCTTCTGCTTTCTAAAGAATCAGGAAGAATTTTCTGAAATTATCTCATGGTTGCTGCAATGAAGTCTGCATTTTCATGTAGTACATCATCAAAATTTGTGATATTTTTTGCAAAAATGTGATTCTGCAAAGCTGGAAATAAGTATGTTTTACCATGATGCTTAAAAACACCATTTTAAAGGATGTGTTTGTTAATTTCAAACATTCCCCAGACATCATACACATCTGAATATATTCAGTTTGCATTGGGAAATAGGAACTAGGGAGTGAATGTGCCTGTGAACTTTAAATTGAGAGGCTATGAAAGGAAAGAACAAAGAACTCACGTTTGCTTGTAAACACTGCACAAGACTGGAAAAAACCTTTCTGAAACAGCCAGTTTTGAAGATGAAAATATAATTCAATTTCATATTCGTCACAAATGTTTGGAGTTTCCAACCTCTTCTTTTTTTTGTGGGAATTATGTTTCCCTGTAACTGCCAGTTAAAATGTCAGTTTTAGTCCAAATCTTGAAATGGAAAAAGAGGATAGATACTGAAAAAGGAATTAGACATGTAATCTAGTCAAGTTACTGTCACAAACAGTACTTCACCTAAGTTATCAGTTGAAGGAGGATGCTTTTTTTCTTAATAGAAACAGAAAGATCTTTGAGGATAAGAACCTAAATAAAAAATAACTGATACCACTTTTTCATAGTGAAACGCACCAGTGAGTCTTGGCTTCCCAGAAGTTGATGTGGGGAAAGCATAAATATAAATAATAAACCCCCAAGCAGATGTTCAAAGCATCTAGAAGGGGCAGTGGGAATTTATAAAGAAATGCAGTTTTAGTACAAGTGCTCTGCTATTACCGTCATTTAAGTCCGTTAGTGCAAAACGAATTATTAAAGAAAAAGATTTTCAAAAAAGTCAAACCTTTTATGCAGATGTGATTAAGAAAATTCTTGAAGTAATTCTCAGTAGGGCAAACAAAACAACTAGGAATGATGCTGCAGCTTTTACTTACCAAAAAAGAGTAATAAAGGTCTGCATGTGAAACCTGTGGGAAAAAATAAGGAACAGAAATGAAATGGAGAGTTACTGTGGAAATTCTATATGTGTATTTTTCAATTCAGTTCTGGGGAGCTGTGAACACCTCTGCGTGCTTGGCTTTGTCCAAGAGAGCGATTCCGTTGTAAAACCACAGACCACAGGGGCAGTCCTGCACTGCTGAAGCGCGGGGAATTCTGCCCTTGGTTTGAGCAGACGTTGTAAGCTGAAGCTGGATCTCTTCAGCAGCCACCCCGTCATCAAGCTCTGCAGGCGCACAGTGACCCTCAGCCCAGGGCGATGGCTTGGCTGTTTGTCGGGAAGAGGTGGCCACACTGTGTGACCCCCGGGACAGGGAAGAGGTCCCATGGGAAAAGGCGGTAATGCCATAGTGGTGTTTCTGCACAAGGAGTCTGCACACGGGGCTGTTTCCAGGCCCAGCGCCCAGCCCCAGCTCAGGCTGTGCCCCAGCTGCCCTGCTGCAACACACCCCGTCCCTCTGCACATCCGAACTGCAGGCGAGGCAAGCTGGGAACAGGACGGAGGGGCGGTGCTTCAGGGAAACAGTCCTCCAGCCAAGGCAGAGAGCGGCCGCCTGCCTTTGGTCTGTCCACGAGTAGGCAACCAAGGCTCAGGACCGTTTATTTCCAGAATTATTGCTGGCTTGTTGAACAAAAGCTCCATTTCAAATATCCTACCACTATTTCTTATGTTTGAAAAATGCTAAAGACCTGTTTCTGGAGGATTAGCGATATGTTAATCTCTCTGTAGAAAGAACTAAGTCTGTCTATACAAACTACTGAAGGGAAGAATTCAAAAAGGGGAAGAGCCCTAGGCTAAATTTGAGAAGACATTTAAATGCCATAACTAGTCTTCCTTGATGATTGTTAGTGGATCACAGAAGATAATAAAATACAGCTGAGTTTCAATTTAAATGGTAGAGAAACAGAAAATTCTGTTGTGCTGGAATTCTTTGATTTGATAATAACCTGAGACCTGTTGGATATAAGACTTGAGATGGCAACAGATAAACCAGTCTAATCTCCGGAAGAGCCTCTGAGAAATACACCGTCTGATGGATGAATCAGGGCTTCAGGACAAGCTGTGATAGACAATGTGGAAGTTGCAGCAGCCTCATGAGGGGGAAGGTGAGCACAGCACCAGGAGGAGGAGGAGAAAGCATCACAGGTGGCGACGACAGCAATGCCAGCTGCACTGCGTGTAAGGAGAGACTGAGACTTCTCATGCAGTTTTCATCGTTTTATTTTCCTTCTTTCATGATGAGGCTCTAACAAGCCCCTTGGGGGCTAGCACACACCCCAGCTGCTGGCCCGGCCCTGGTTTCGCGGGCTTCTGGTCACCCTAGCGTCGCCGGCGGTGTGGCCGCTTGTGGGCTGAAGAATCCTGGGAGCAGTTGGCCTTCCTCTTGGGGCGGCGCCGGAGCCCCCCGGGTGAGCAGTCCGTGCCCTGCCCAGCAGCGGAGGGAGCTGCCACCGCCTGCCCCAGCTCCTCACGGGGCTCCTCCTGCACTCTGGGGTCGGGGGCAGGAGTGTCCCCCGGGGCAGTGGCAGGGCCAAGGGTGGCCACGGGGCTGTGCTCCAGCTCCTCGAAAGCCTGGGAGTCCTGGGGCTCCAGCTGCTGCATGAAGCGCTCCCTGCACCGCTCTGCCACGACGGCGACCAGCTGGCGCACAAACGTCACCGTCCGGTGCTGCAGGAAGGGCTGCAGCTCCCACACTAAGGCCTCCTCTTCCAGCCCGTAGTGGCACAGATGTTCGATGATGTCGGCCTGTGCCAAATCCACCACCCAACAGCGCTCCCTGTACATCTCCAGGAGCTGCTGCTTCAGCCAGGGCATCAGGGGCTCCAGGATCTCCCTGCTGTGCCAGAAAGAGCCCGCCCAGACACGGGGCAGAAAGCCACCCATGGGCACTGGGTCCGCAGCCTGCTGCTCATCCTGGTGGCCGGCAACTGATGGGCGGGAGGGGCGCTGCCGGAAAGTCATCTCCACACAATCTTCCTCTGACCGCACAGAGTAGACGATGGACCAGACAGTCTGTCTGCAAAGGGGGCACGACGCTTTCCTCTTGGCCCACCGCACAATGCAGCCCAAGCAGAAATGGTGCAGACAGGGGGTCACATAAGTGGTGCCATCTCGGGTCTCGCTGCAGATGGGGCAGCTCCACTCGCTCTCTTCAGCCATGTTGGCTTGTTGCGGCAGGCTGGGGAGAGCTGAGGATGAGGAGCTGCTCCCCCTCACTGGCATCACACGCTGCAAAATGGAGAAAGGCCCGGGTCACTCACTGTCCCGGCGAGGGGAGGAGGAAATGCCCAGGCCCCTGGAGAAGGACACCCTCTGGCTCCCAGAGCCCCTTCGCCCGCCCCGGGGGGACGCTCCCCCGCACAGCTCACCTCCACTAACATGAATGCACGCGTCAGTGCCCGGCTGCCTGACCCAGGCAGGGCCGGGGAAACACAGGGGATGGCTCCGGGACGGGTCCGAAAGCTTCCGACAGCAGCCCCCAAACCCAAGGCACCACCCAGCACCCGGAGCAGCATCGCTCGACCCTCCAGACCTCGCAGACACGCTCGGCAGGAGTCCAGGCAGGAGCCAGACTGGGCCGGTGTAAGAGCGGTCAGAAGATCAGCATTGTCTCAACATTGTCATCAGGGACATGGACAGTGAGGTACCCGACAACGGCCTGTTTGGAGTGCAGTTGCTGACCCCTGGAATGGAATGTGGTGCAAAGGCTCCTGAATGCAGAACTGTGTGGCACAGCCAGTGCTGTGCTGTTCTCCTGAGTACTGACCCGTGTGGTGCAGGCAGTGCAGTGCTGTTCTCCTGAGCACTGACCCGTGTGGTGCAGGCAGTGCAGTGCTGTTCTTTGGTGCCTGAGCCATGCAGTACAAAGAGTGTTGTGCTATTTTTCGGTACCTGGGCCTAGCCAGAGCGGTTAGTGATAATTGCATAGCCATTGTCAAAAAAGATGGATCGCGACTGTTGCCATAACATCGATGAAGAAATCATGAACCTCAGATGAGCTTTGCTTCATTATAATACCAAAACATACTTCCTGGTTGAAGGTTACCCGCATCCGAGACTGACCACACCTCGGACACTCCCCCTTGTGCACGCGCGATGGCCTTGCTCGAGAAGGGCGGAGATATGATAATTGAATTCTGAGAAGGGCGGAGACCCCTGAGGCAGAGGTGGAGCAAGGTGAGTTACTAAGCATAAAAGACGACTTATGGACAACGAAAATTGGAAAACTTCCCCACCAAGGACCACGACGATTGACGACGCAGCATCAGCTGGACCCGGGACCGTTAGGACGTCGTGAGATCAGCGGTGGTAGCTATAACCTCTCTCCCTCTTCTCTCTAAATTTAACTTTACTTTTCTCCTTTCTTTCACCCATCTCTAACTATCGCGTGCCTCTTCACAGGCAACCCAATAAAGTTTCACTGTTTGATTACTGCTATCCCTTTTGGTGTTGGTCACCTTAATTTTGCACTTTCGAGATCGTAGCAAACAAACCATCATGAGTCCACCGAGTGGACCGTGACAGCCGGGCGCAGGCAGAGCCTGCAGGGAAGAACATGAGGTGACATTCCATCGCTCGCTGATGTCACAGACCACCGCACGGTGACATGACAGTGGGCCACCTGTCTCCATGGCGCTTGCCTGTGTCGGGGCCTGGCTGGCACTGGCACTTGTGCAGATGGAAAATATTCCCCTATTCCTTGAACGTAGAAACAAGCCACTCTTCTATGGCTTGTACCTGTTCCATTGCAAGCACGAGTTGTCTAGAGAAGACATCTTCTAGACTTCTAGAGAAGCACAGCAGATGAGAAGAAGCCGTCAGTAAACCATGTGAGGAAGCTCGAAAGCAGAGGCACAGTTTGCACAGAAAATGCCCTGGTTATGGCAGAAACACAGTTCTCACTGTCAGAGATTTGTGGAGAGTTGGAAACTGATGCCCAAAAAGGGTTTCTCTGCGTTCCTTTCCGTAGTCATCACATACAGCTTAAGTTAAATTTAAATGGCCGTACAATGGAAAATTCTGTTTGCCTGGAATTCCTCCATTTGATAAGCTGAGAGACACGTTGGAAGTAAGACTTGAGATGGCAATAGCTGGAATAGTAAAATCTCCTGAAAAACCTGTGAGAAATCGACTCTGATGAGTCAGGGCTTCAGGGGAAGCTGTGATGGACCATGTGGGAGTTTCAAAGCTGTTTGTAAGAGGGTTTAGCACCAAGTAGAGAAGAATCTTTTTTTAAAAAATGGTGGATTTGAAAAGGATTATTGGATTTGCAAAGTTATGCCAAGCTTTGAAAAACAGTTAAAGCCTGGCTTTAACACCCTGCTTTGTGCATTTCTAAACTCTGGCCCGTGGATCACCCCACCCACCTCCAGCTCGCAGAGGGAGAGATCCTGGTGCTCCTTTTTGGGGTAACACTGGCTATGAAACCAGTGCTGGCACCTGTGAGATCTGAAACCTTACCACGATACCACATTCAATAAAGAGATTAAAGTCTTTGTTTTACCAGGCAGCAACGTTTCAGCTTAACATTTCCCCCACACCTAGAATTAACCCCCTCCAGAATTTGCTCTGCTTTCCTGCATTTTCTGCGTTGGTCACGATTTGCTCCTGTCCCAGAGCAGGCAGAAACCCCCAGCAGAGACACAGTCCCGGTGTTGTGAGCTAACGGCATGCCAGCCGGGCCAGGAACGTTTGGATCACAGATTTCGCCGAACGGCCCGAGCCTCCGCTCCCTTCCTCCCCACGCGCTGCCCTCTGACCCACGCTCGCTGCTGCCGCGTCTCCCACACGTGGCACTTGCCTCACCTCAGCCACCTATGGCCGATTCGGCTTTCCCGTGTGGGCCAAAACACAACGTGCAGAGTAATGAGGTGAAGGACAGCACGAGTGTGTGCACCTGGAGTCGTGTGCCACAGCAGCTCTGAGCTGATATGCCCGCAGATGTCACAGCCTCCCCTAACATTCTTGGTCATTCCCAGGATTTTCCTCCAACTTCTCCTTCCTTTAACTTCCAATGTCTTTGCTCTTAGAAAAACACTTTGTGCAGCATAACCAGAGCTCCTGACTAGTTTTTCCTTTATTCGATCTATATCACTCTACAGGAGATCAACCCTGACTTCGGTGCTCTCCTCATCTTCGTGAAGACCCACGGTAAGAACGTCGCTGTCTGAACAGGGAAAAGTGCTCCAAAATGACACATCCTTTGTACTGCTGTGAAAGAGCTGGGTTCAGCCAGAGCATTTGCGAGCACCAAAGGACACTGCAGTATAGAAAATTTCCTTCTAGGTAATAAGGAAATAATAGAATAGTCTGCTAAAAGGACAGACATAAATGCTTGTGAGCAGAAGAGAGCAGCTGTTATCAGTAAGACACAAGGAGAAGGTTGTGTGCAGAGAAGCAAAAGATTATTGCATTTTTTGGGAGCAAAAGAACACTGAACCAGGTAAAGGTAGCAAAGAACTAAGAAATTAATGAAGAATTCAAGAAAGTATTACATTGCCCTTTGGGTTTTTATCTTTAAATTTAATTCCCTCTCATCTTTTTTTTTTTTTTTTTTCTTTTTTTCCCAAGGCAGTGAGTTCCTGGCCCCGTACAGACTCCAGCGTTAACAGACTGAAATACCTGCTCTTCCTGCCTGCATGACAGCAAGATCCAGTTTAAGGCTGGGAGGGAGGAGAGGGACTCTTCATTGACTCCTCTCCATGAAAAAAGGGTATAATATTCTCCAAAAGATGGTAGATAGCACAGTAGTTTCAAAACAAGCCAGTATGCCTATTATTAATGGAATCAGCAAACCGGTTTAGATTTTTTTTTTTTTTACTCAAGGGGATTCATTTGCAATGTCCACATCAGTGACTGTTCCCTTAGCACATTACAGATCTTTCTGTGAAATCTTAATTAAGCCATCAGATTCTCTTTTCTGTTTCTCACAGAAAGACAGCGTTCCGCGTAACACAATAAAATCCAGTACTGGAAGAAGGTGCTTTTTTTATCATCTAGCTGAGATTTATTTCCTTGCAGCCTCCTAGCCCAAGGAAGATGATCATCTCCAGGCCACACAATCCAATTCAAAAATGTCTTCTCATGTTTTGAAACTGTGCATGAGAAACGATTCTCATGTTCATTAGAAGTATTCCAGATGGAGCTGGAACAATAATGTTTTTAAGGGCTTCATAGAAAGAGCTCTTTTAGCAGTTCAGAAGCTTCACTTTCCAAAATGTCTGTACAAGGTTATCTTATGTCCTGAAGCAGTGGAGCACCATTTCCCCCTGAGCTGCTGCCTCTTCCTACCACTGTGCCCATTTGGAGCTCCTTAAGAGTATCCGTTGACTTACGAGGCACGACCAGAGAGCACTAAAAAAACCCATCCTGGGTTTCAATGGAAAGTTTCCATCAACACATTCTTTCTACTCTGGAGCCTTCCTGAACAACCCAACAGTACGAAGAGACTGAAGTTTCTGCTAGACTGCTGCAAATCTCATTGTCGTTTCATCAGAATTGTTTCTTATCACATTTTCCAACTTTTGTCTTTCCTTTCCTCTACCATCCAGAGCCATCTGAAAAACACGGATGATCCTTTCAAGTCAGGATCCAGCTTGTTAACCCTGTTACAGAGTTGCTTTTTTTTTTTTTTTTTTTAGTTAGGTTAGATTAAGTGAAGAATATGTTTAGTACTTCTAATCCTGCATCCTATTGAAGGTTAAGATGCTGTAGTTGATGCCATAACTGAAAACAATCCTATTCTACTCCCTTGTTTAAGGGCACGAAACCCTGCTCTGAGATGAATGTGGTATGTATCTGGTCGTGTTTTTGTGTGCAGTTGTGTGCAATATTAAGGACATGTCTTTTTTTTTTTTTTTTTTTTTTCTCCCCAGGTTTACCCTAATTTCCAAAAAAAGAGAGTTGTGCTTCCTTTGAGTTAGGTATATTCACACAAAGAGCAGAAGGAATTTTCCACCTAAAAGGTACTACAGTCTGAAAAAAGCCCCAGGGGCAATTAAGAAAATCCCTTTTGAGGCAAGAACCTGCTGAATTAGTCCTACAAGAACATGCACAACAAAGCTAAAATAAGAAAAAGAGAAAATAAAAATAGTTTAGGAAAGTACAATGCCCAGACTTCAGGTGAGCAGGGTTGGGCTTAGGCAGGGGAAGCAGGCAGGTGGGATCCATGGCAGGCCGCTCTGGAAGGTGCAGGAGCTGAGGAGAGCTGGCAGACCTTTAAGGAGAGCATCCTCCAGGCAGAAGAAGGGTCCACTCTGCTGGGAAGGCAGACCAGCAGGTCTGTTAGGACTTGGCTAAAAGGGACATCGTGGCAGAACTGCAGCACAAACATGCAGCACACGGTGGAGGGAACAGGGACAGAGCGTGAAGGAGGAACTTAGAGAAGTTGCCTGGGCGTGTAGGGCTGGTGTCATTCAAGCCAAAGCTCAGCTGGAGCTAAGAGGTTCAAGGGATGTCAAGGGCAACATGAAGAGCTTCTACAACTACATCAGCAATAAAAGGGTGAACAAGGAAAATGTGAGCACGCTGCTGAAAGGGCTGGTGATTAGTGACAGCAGACACAGGTGGGGCCGTGACTGAACAAGGTTCAAGGGAAGGAGAAGGATCAGCAGTGTCTGAGGGCTGAGTCAAGGGTCACTTGTGCGAACTCGACCCAGACAAGTCGATGTGTCCGAACAGGCCATACCCAGTGCACTGGGATCTGGCCGGTGCCCTGTAATGACGCTCTCTATCATCTTTGAAAGGTTGTGGAGGTTGGGGCAGATTGTCAAGTGCCGGAAAAGGGCCGTTAATCACACACAGCTGCCTTTGGCAAAGGCCAAAGGGATGGTCCAGAGAACTGGGGACTAGAGAAGAGTCCTCTGCTTCTCACGCGTCAGGCTTCATCTGAGGGCTGTGTCCTGTCTAGGGCCCCAGGCAGAAGGTACATTGATAAAGCAAAGGAGTCGACGGGAGGCCACCGGGCCCGTGGGGCTGGAGCACTCGCCCTGCGAGGAGGGGCTGCAGGGCTGGGGCTGGCTCGGCCTGGAGCACAGACAGCATCAGGACACTGAGCAGGAGAACGGACCAAGGAGGCAGGGACAGGCTCCTTGCAGAGGTGCCTGGTGGGACGCTGTGGTCCAAGCGGTGACGGGGTCTGACGACGTGTTATGAAATGAAGCTTTTCTGAGGCAGGAGGAAAGAGGAGCACCAACGCACCCACAGGGCCACTCACCCCAACCCTGACAGCAAAGCCATCATAAGCGATTCCACGGCGCTGGGGGACTCTCAGGGACACTTGGTGTCTGGGTCCTCTGGCAGCCACAGCCAGTCATGCAAATGCCATTTGAATGGCATCGTCTGGAGAGAAAGAAGAACTTTCTGGCCATGGAGACAGCCCAGGCAGTGGAGCAGATTGCCCAGGGGTGTTGTATCATCTCCATCTTTGGAGGTTCTCGAGCACCAGCTGGAAAAAGCCCTGAGCATCCCCATCTGATCTCACTCCTGACCCTGCTTTGGGCAGCAGATTGTGCTTGAGACCTCCTGAGATGGCTTCCAGCCTGAATTATCCCTGTGATCCTAAGAGGAAATGCTCTTCCCCATGCACAGGAGGGAAAGGCAAAGGATATATGAGAAGGAACGTGGCTGGTAGTGCCCACACAGCACGTGAACATCCATGTTTCTGATATTTTATTTGTTCTGGATACATCTGTTAAGAACAAAGGTCACTGCAAAAGTTTACAGGTGTTTCCTGTCCCCCAGCAGAGGGGTCGATTCTAATGAGCAGACCAAGCAAACACATAGCTGAAGTCCATAGAAAAAGGAGCGAATCTCTGAAAAATGACCATGCAATTATTTATAAATTTAATAATAATGAGCTTAAGTAAATGCAAAATGTATTACAAGTAAGAAAAAGTTTAGGTTCTAGGATAGGCTGGACTGTTTGTAAGAAACCTCTGCTTCACCAACGGAAACTCACCCACCCCAAAACAGTCACTGAGTCAATGGAGATGACACGGAATTACAAATGACATTCTTTTTCAAATGGAAGTTCTGTATTTTCCTATTTTAAGTACAATATTTTGAAAGGATTAATATGGCAGTTTGCATTTTCCTACAGTATTTTCATTATAATATCTCTGCACTGAATTGAAAGTTTTACCATTCTTTTGAAACTGAACAGAATATTTTGCTGAAGCTGTGACAGGTAATTGAATTAAATTCTTTTTTTCTTTTTTTTTTTTTTTTTTTCTATTTGTTTCAGCACAGGCAAGAAGTGGAAAGACTGAAAATTGTACTCTAGTGAGAGGCCCATCTTGAAACATTTTCTGCTTTCTTAAGGAGCCAGGGTTTGTTTCCTAAGAACTGATCTCAGTCTTGCAAACGAAGAAACAGGACTGAGCAGCAATATCACTGAGCAATACAGTCCAATAGTAGCAGCAGTAAAATGTAACTTCATCATTACTCAGCCTTCCTTGCTGCTAATTACTCCTTTAGAATGGCAGGAAAAGCATCTGCTACTGATGAAAACATGGACCAGCTCGAACAATCTAATTGTGCCTCCAGAGCGAGCTGGAAGGCCGTGGTCAGGAGCCGGCCCCCTCGGGATTGCCTTGGTCATGTGTCTCATCTCAGAATCTGCTGCCTTCAGTAAAAACACAGGTATGATGATAGTGGTGCTCTGTTCATTTTATTCCATAAAATACAGTAGAGTTCCAATGTAACTTTTCAATAAAAGCCCCGGTAATTTATAGGCTTCATCTCATGTCAAAAGGGACTAGGTCCACATCTGTCCCCCAGTACCTTATTTTAACTGGATTTGGTGCCTTTAGCTCTCCAGCTGTCCTAACAACATGGCTCTGAGCTTTTGGCCTGTTGCATACAAATGAAGTTTAAGCTCAAAGTCACTTCTTACTTTAGACAATTCTTCACAAATATTTTTCACTTTGCAGTTCATAAATGACAATCATCACTTCACAGAGATTTATTCTGAATAAGTGTTACTTGAGTTTTTCAAGCATATCTTAGAACTGCAAAGTGTAAAATCATACATCATGATTCACAGTTGAATACCTCGATGTTTTCAAGACTTCAAGTCAGTTTTCAATTCAAAGCTGTAGCTAATTTATATAGTAAATTTTCAAAAGGTATCACAAGTCCACAAGTCACATGCATCAACAGCTTAAATAAACCTTCTGTGGGATCACAATGAATGTGATGGAAACACAACGGTAATTTGACCTGCAAATGGGTAGAAGAGGAATCAAAGAAATACACGTCATTCCCTAGGAAGGCATAAGTGCTTCAGGGAGCTGAGCCGAAATAGGAGCCTGCTCAAACACTCAGTGCATGAGGCAACACAGAGTGTTTCTGTATTTGGGGAAGTGCACTGATTTTTTTCTCGTAGTGACTGTGATAGAGCTGTACATCATGGGTGTTTGTGATGTTCGTAACAATAATACTGTGTTATAACAGAGTATGTAATGCAGTAATAAATGTCCTTTAGGATGTGAGCCAAAGCCCAATAAATTCATGAAGCAGACGAGATTTCCAGCCACTAACTGCAGACCTTGAACTTTAATCAGAATCACAACACGGTTTCTGTGGAATCGCTGGAAAACAACGGACATATTGTGAGCGATCCAGACTGAGGGGCCTCACTGTAACAACAGGCTGCAGCTGTGTTGAAGGACACTTGCAAGGCCAAGGAAGATTAAACAGCGTGCTTAGCCAAAAGATAAAGAAGTTGGACTGTCGAAAACAGGATGCCTACCTAGTGGGTGAGCAGCGCGTGGACACCACACCGGGACCAATCATAGAGGGCAAAAGGGCACGTGAACAAGTAGCTTTAGCCTATTAGCAATAAGATAGCGGCGTGTGAAGCTGTGATAGTGTATAAATTGCTGTGTATCCTTTAATAAAGTGGCATTAACTTGATCACATTGGTCATATAAGTTGTGTCTGGGACTTCCGCGTCAGCTAGTGGCGCCCGAACAGGGACCTGAAAGAGCCTTACCAAAACTACGTGGGACTTGAATACTGGGGAGTCGGGACCCTCTCGTCGGTGCTCTCCCGAGCAAGAGAAGACGGTCCGGAGGGGGCGGAAGCCAACCGTAGCAGGCGCTGACCCAGCGCCTGGGAAGACGTGCACGCAATTGTCGGGAATCTCGCCCTGATCAGGTGAGCGGCTGGGGAGGAGATGGGGTCCACGCTAAGCAAAGAAGAAGCGGCAGTGGTTAAGCTCCTCCAACATATACTCTCTAAGAGAGGATTATTTTCTGATGAGGGAAACCTGAGGAGGTTGCTGTTGTGGGCTCGGCAGCACAGATTAATCCCCTCAGTGACCACAGCCTTTGAAGTCGCTACTTGGGAAAATATCGGCGCGGCACTGTGGGACAACATTAGCTCAGGCTCTAAAGACAATAGGAAACTCTCCACCGTGTGGAGATTGATCCTAGAGACTCTGAAAGAAATTAAAGCGGAACGGCAGACCACCGCCTCTGCTTTCGCTGCCTTGTCAGCAGAGGCAGAAAGCGCTAGCGCTAGAGGATTCTGCTACTGCTATGACGTTTGCGGGATCCCTGTTCCCCAAGGCAGCTCCTAAAAGGAGGGACGGGGACGCTTCACGTGCAGCACCCGTGCGGCAGGATAATCAAGAGCAAAAATCAACAGATTTACTACAGCTTGAGTTCCCCCTCTCAAGCTCAAAGGAACAATCCCCAGAGCGCACCGCCCCGCCCCGCTCCCACCACCGCTGCCGCCTCGCCAGAGGAAGGCGTCGACGCGCCCCTGCCCCCGTCTTTGCCTCCGTCAGCCCCATCGGTGCATGGACAATCTCGTTATGGTTTACAAGATCAATGCTTGCAAGAACTAACGAGAAAACTAGAGCAACTTGAAACGCGATGAAGGAATCGGCTCAGCCTATTCCTACGGCACCACTGCCACCACCTCTTCCTATTAACCCTTTTTTTCAATACACTGCGGGGGGAGTGGTCAGGGGGAAACAGTGGCGATCGGGCCACTGCCATCATCGGCTCAATTGGGAGGGGGGGCACTGGGAGGCGTGGGTGGTAATGGTAATCCAGCACACCGATGGCGGGGAGTTATTCGGGATGCAATAATAGAGGGGCAGTTTAACGAGCTTGGACCAATGGTGTTTCCGGTAATAGTAACCCCACAAGGCAATGAGTGGGAGGCCTGAGATTGGAAAATGATTAAGCAGGCAAAATTAGCAGTAACACAATATGTGTTAAAATCACCATATACTAATTCAGTAATTCAGCATATTTTTACAGCACATTTATTGACTCCGTATGACGTGCACATGATTATACAAACCTTTCTAACAGCTTCCAACAATTGCAAATTTTTCAATGTTGGCAAGTGGCCTGCGAGGCTGCAGCAGCCACACCCCGTCAGCAAGGAGATCCTCTATATGGGGTGCAAGCTCAAATGCTGATGGGCGCAGGCCCTTTTACTAGCCCAGACTGGCAAACAGGGTTTCAACCGGAAGTGTTACGCTTAACCCAAAAATTAGCCCTAAAAATGATTTTAGCCGTACATGATGAAAAAGCAGCACCAGGATTTACAGGAATAAGACGGGACCCACGGAGCCCTATCCAAAATTTATTGATAGACTACATGCCGCTATTAATGGTAATCCTGACTTAAATGATGAAATGAAAGTTAAATTTCTTGATATGGTTACTTATGATAATGATAATGAGAAAACTAAGAAAGTCTTAAGTCTCTTACCCACTTGCGTCCGAGTCCGGCACTGCGCTCTCACCACCCCCCCCGCGCCCCCCCCCCCCCGCCAAAAGTGGCAGTTTTTGCAGAAGCTGCTGACAGTGGGATGCAGCGCCCCTTGTCTGCCAACACCACATAATCAATAAGCAATGGCTTTATATATTCTTAACAGTGTTTTGATGTTTGTAGTGTTTGTCATTTTATGTTGTGTGAGTAATAAGTGTAAGAGGCCTCTTTGTGTGATTGTTCTGCATGTGTGAGACGCATCCCAGCTGCAGCTGTGGAGTGCGGAGTTCTCTGACAGAGCGTCCTAGTGCCCGCCCGCTGGGTCATCAGTGCTGCCTGTTTGTTCGTGCTAAGTCTTTTAAGTGTCATAGGTGAAATATCTCCTCTAGCGGGATGCAGTAATTCTGTGTTAATTGTTGTCTTGAATTTAGGTGCATACTCTGCGGGGAGAGTGCACCCTTGTACCATCTGCTTGAGGGGGATATTGTCAGTAGATCATCTACAACCTTACAGGGGTTGCTCATTTTACCAGAGGTCGTAGATGCCAGTTATGAAGGGGAAATCAGAATTATGGCCTGGACCCCTGTACCCCCATATTCAGTAACAAAAGGGCCAAAAATTACTCAGCTTGCTTATTTTACTGCGGCTCCCCCTAGTAGTATGCCGAGAAGCTGGGGTGACTCAGGATTTGGATCAGCACATACTCCTCAAGTATTTTGAGCTCAGACACTGAGACAAAGTCGACCTCTGGTAAAATATACCCTCACTAAAGCAGAAGAATCTGTGGAACTGACAGGCATTTTAGATACTGGTGTGGATGTGACCGTAATATCTGCGAGCAGATTGGCTGTTAGCTCGGGTAACTCGAGTGCTTTTTGGGGTTGGTGGTCATGCTGTAACATTTCAAAGCAAAGATCTCATTCATGTAAGGGGCCCAGAAAACTGGGTAGCAAATATTCATCCATTTATATTGGAAACCCCCACTACATCATGGGGTCGTGACTGTATGGCTTGATGGGGAACTCAAATTGGATCAAATTTGTCTTAATTGCCACTGCAGCACAGCCCACCCTGAAACTAACCTGGAAAACAGAATTACCTGTGTGGGTGGGTCAGTGGCCCTTGCCAATGGAAAAGTTGTGACACCTTAATGATTTAGTTCAGGAATAGTTAAGTACACGACATCTCGTACCTACCACCAGTCCTTGGAACTCCCCGGTGTTCCAAGGAAAAGTGGTAGATGGTGACTTTTACATGATCTCCAACACATTAATGATGCCATGGAGGGTATGGGTACGTTACAGCCAGCAATGCCCTCCCCAACAATGATTCCCCGAAACTGGCATCTTGTAATGATTGATCTAAAGGATTGATTTTTTTACCATTCCTTTGTATCCGGATGATGCACCTAAATTTGTCTTTTTTGTTCCCAGTATTAATGTTAGTGAACCTGCAAGACGGTACCACTGGGTTGTTTTACCATAAGGCATAAAAAACTGTCCCACGATGTGTCAGTGGTTTGTTGCAAAGGCTTTGAGCCCTGTTAGAATGCAGGTCCCCCAGGCTGTTATATATCATTATATGGATGACATCCTCATAGCAGCAGAAACACAGGAGATGATGGAAAAGGTTCTTGCTTTAACCAAAGACTCAGTATCTCAAATGGGGTGACAGTTAGCACCTGAACAGGTACAGAGATCATCACTGTGGCAGTACCTGGGGTGGAGAACTTGTGAACAGACCATTGCCCTACAACAGATTGAACTTAAAACTGATGTTAAGACTTTAAATGATTTGCAGAAACTGTTGTGAGCCATAAACTGGATACAGCCGTTGTTGGGCCTATTTAATGATGATCAGCATGGCTTGTTTGGTATTTTGTGAGGAGATCCTTCACTGACATCACCAGAGTACTTACAGAGAAAGCAAAACAAGAGCTCCACCGTGCGGCTAACGCCATCTCAGAAACACAAGCATCGCGACGTGCACCCGGCCATCCGTATCAACTGGTATTATTTAACCCTCCAGAGCAGCCCTATGCTCTGCTGTTTCAATGGGATGAAACACTTAGTGACCCCCTTGTTATTATTGAATGGATTCTTTTTTGTCACACCAAACACACAAGACGGTCACTACTCGTCCAGAAAGTTTTGCCAAACTGATCATGAAAGGTAGGCAGCGCCTACTATTACTTGCTGGTCAGGAGCCTGTGTGTATCCTTGTTCCGGTTACTATGCACATGTTACATGGCTAATACAAATGTCTTTGAGAAAGCTCGGCTTTAACATGCATTTTTCCACCAAAATGCCAGGGCAATACAAAACCAGTTTTCTTTATCAGGGAGTCAGGCTAAAGACATCATTGCGACTTGCCCTGAATGCCGGAAGGACTCCCTCTCTTCAACAGCTAGTGGTGTCAACCCTCGGGGACTCACCTCCTCAGAATTATGGCAATCTGACGTCACTCACTTTGCCGTATTTGGAATGTTAAAATATGTACATGTGTCTGTTGATACCTTTTCTGGAGCAGTGTTTGCATCCTGCCATACAGTGGGGAGTCAAGCGTCTGACCGGCATTCCCCACTCACCAACCGGACAGGCCATTGTGGAGCGTACGCATGGCACGTTAAAGTGTCTATTGCAACAACAAAATGGGGGAGATCGAGGGTATCAATCTACACCTCACGAAAGGCTAAATAAGGCATTATATGTCATGAACTTTTTAAACATTTCCCCTGCCTCACAGGTGCCACCAATATTGTGTCACTTCTCATCACAGATACCAGATCAACAAGAAGTCCAGGGCAAGGCTCAAGTGTTAGCAAAAAACCTGGAAAGTGGTAACTGGGAAGGACCATATCCTTTAATAACCTGGGGAAGAGGTTATGCTTGTGTCTCCACAGGTCACGGTCCCCGGCGGTTACCAGCAGGGTGTGTGCGACCATACCTGAGGCGTGAGAGGCAGCTTTTGGTGGACACTCAGGAGCCAGCTGTGGGTGCTGTGGATGCCCCTGTGCCAACAGTTTGCGGTCTCTTCGACTGATCATTTAAGCAGAATGTATGGGTAATGCTTGCTGCTGCAATAGGACAAAATACACTATCTCTGTCCTTAATCACACTACAGTTGCCAACTCTTTTAAGAGAAAATGCTAACAGTAATTGCAACTCCTTGATGAAATATATAGGCTTACTAGTCACTAGTGAAAGATGTAGCTTACACAAAATGTACTTATTAATGAGGATGAAATGCTGTAAGAATGTGTGTATTCAACTTCCTTTGTTTAGCAATATTAAGAATTAAGAACTCAAGTGTTTAACCTTATTAGAAACTCCCTTGGTTTTCCCCCCTGAGTGGTGGGCAGGCTCTGTGTGGAACCCAACAGGAGGGTGAGATCAGATGTTTCTGCTCAAAGGAAATTGCCAGTTATTTTGGCCTGCTGATTCAGATATATGAGGCTGGACCTGCTTGCAGCGATGTTGGATGCCTCACCTATGGATGGACACATCGCGTAGGATTTCTGGTTTGTGAGGAAGGGTACTCTAAATTCTCACTGCATCCAGGGTTCCCCAGCAATTGCGGATCTGAATATTAGTACCCCTTTAAGTAAGTGTGCTATTCCGTATTTTCCTTATTTTGTAACAGTCATATGCTTTATGGCAGTGATGAGAGTGCTTGTGTGAAGAAGACGTGTGCTGAATCTGATTTTGTGTGCATCAGTGGTCAGTGTGTGCCTAACAGATGGCAGTGTGATGGGGATCCGGACTGCGAGGATGGGTGTGACGAGAGTGCTGAACTGTGCCATATGAGAACATGCCGGGTAAATGAAATCAGCTGTGGTTCTCAGTCAACCCTATGTATCCCAGTGTCCTGGAAATGTGATGGTGAAAAAGACTGTCCTACTCTTTTCAACTAGTAACTGTAACTGTTGATTTATTTTTAGCCTTTTGTAGAATTGTTTTAGACATACTGTGTTTTTTGAAGTTTTTCTAAATGTTATTTGATAAAGCTCTGAAAAAAGTCTTGCAGGTGCAGCTATAAAACAAAGAAGGGGGAGATGTGGGAGGCATCGGCCTGTCAGCCCTGCACAGCCTCTGAATCAACAGCTAGGCTTTGATGAGAAACAGGCCTTGGGAGAGAGATAAGAGACTGCTGAGTAGTGCCAAGATGGCAGAGGAAAACAACGGACAGCTGCAACACTGAGCTGTGGGAAAGTGCTGAACTGTGAGAAGTTACCGCTGTGTGAACAGCTCGTGAACGAGAGGGTGATTGGTCTGCACAGTGTGTGTTAGAGTGGTGTTATGCTGATAGGAGAAAAGGTTGATAACTGTCTAATTGCTGATTTGCTAATTATGAAGTAAGAGCTTTGGCGAGAGCATAAGTATGTACTATTGGAAAAATAAACGGCTTTGCTTGATATAACTCTCATAGAGTTGTGCAAGTCCAATATCCTCCCGCAACCACCATCCAGCATCACACAATGCACCATCAACCATCCACCATCCACCATCCCACAATCCAAAATCCACCATCCCACAATCCACCCTCCCCCATCCACCACATTCATTCCAACTATCCAACTTCCCACAATCCACCATCCACCATCTCACAATTCACCATCTACCATCCACATTCTCACAATCAACCATCCACCATGCACTATCCCACAGTCTACCATCCACCATCCATCATAAACCTTCCCAACATCCACAATCCACCATTCCACAATCCTCCATCCACCATCCCACCATCCCACCATCCACTATACACAATCCTCAATCCAACCATCCACCATCAACTATCCATCATCCACCATCCACAATGCACCATCCACGATCAACCATCCACCATGCACCTTCCCACCATCAACCATCCCACAATCCAATATCCACTATCCAGCTTCCCACCATCCCACAATCCACCTTCCACCCTCCACCATCACACAATCCACCATCCACCATCCACAATCCACAATCCACCATTGACTATGAAATTCCCCACCACCCACCATCCGCCATCCACCATGCACCATCCACCATGCACCACCATCAACCATCCACTATCTACCAACACCATACACCATCCCACAATCTGCCACCTACCATCCACCATCCACAATCCACAATCCACCATGCATCTTCCCACCATCAACCATCCCACAATCCACCATCCTCCATCCATCATCCACCTTCTCACTCTCCACCATCCACCACCCACCATACCACAATCCTCCATCCACGGTCCTCCTTCCACCCATCCTGCAATACATCTACCATGCACCATCCATCTTCCCAACATACACTATCCACCATCCCGCAACCCACCATCCACCTTCCCACCATTCACTGTCCACCATCCACTATCAACCATACAACATCACAAAATGCACCATCCACCATCCACCATCCCGCATACCACAATCCACCATCCACCACGCACCATCCAGCTTCTCACCATCCACCATCCACCATCTGCCATCTACCTTCCCACAATTCACCATCCACCATCCAACTTCATACCATCCACCATTCCACAATTTACATTCCACCATTCAGCTTCCCACCATCCTCCATCCCACAATGCACCATCCAGCATCCACCATCCTCCTTCCCACAATTCACAATCGACCATCCACCAACTACCTTCATACAATCCACCATCCCACAATCCACAATCCAGCATCCACCATCCAGCTTCCCACCATCCACCATCCAATATCCATCATCCCACAATCCACCATCCACCATCCTCCTTCCAACCATCCACCATCCCCCATACAACCTCCACTGTCCCACAATCCACTATACACTATCCACCATCCACCTTCCCACCATCCACCATCCACCTTCCAAACATCCACCATTCACCTTCCCACCATCCACCATCCATCATCCCACAGTCCACCATCCACCACCCGTCTTCAGCCTTCCCAACATCCACCATCCACCATCCCACAATCCCCAATCCACTATCTGCCACCCACCATCCCACCATACACCATACACCATCCTCAATCCAACCACCCACCATTTACAATCCACCATCCACCTCCCCAACATCCACCATCAACAATCCACCATCCACCACCCACAATCCAACATGCACCATCTACCATCCCACAATCTACCATCCACCATCCCACAATCTACCATCTACCATCCACAATCCACACTTCATCATCCAACATCCCACCATCCACCATCCACAATCCACCATCAACAATCCAGCTTCCCACCATCCACCATCCCAAAATCCACTATCCCTCGTCCACCTTCTCACACGCCACCATACCACAATCCACCATTCTCCTTCCACCCATTGTACAATACATCATCCACCATGCACCATTGATCTTCCTGCCATCCACCACCCCACCATCCACCTTCCCACCATCCACCATCTCATAATTCACCATCTATCATCCACATTCTCACAATCCACCATCCAACATCCAACATCCACCTTCCCACAATCCACCATCCATCAACCACCTTCACACCATCCACCATCCATCATCCCACAATCCACAATCCACTATCCACCATCCAGCTTCCCACCATCCACCATTCTCTTTCCCACAATCTACCATCCAACTTCCCACCATCTACTGTCCACCATCCACCATCCCACAATCCACCATCCACTATCCTCCTTCGAACCATCCACCATCCAACTTCCCACCCTCCACTATCCCACCGTCCACTATCCACCTTCCAACCATCCACCATCCATCATCCCACAATCCAATATCCAACGTCCACCATCCCACAATTCACCCTCCACCATCCACCATCTCCCTTCCAACCATCCACCATCCAACTTCCCACCATCCACCATCAAACTTCCCACCATTCACCACCCAGCTTCCCAACATCCACCATCCCACAATCCACCAAACACCTTCCCACCATACATCATACACCATCCCACAATCCACCATCCCACAATCCACCATCCAGCATCCACCATCCTCCTTCCCACCATCCAGCATCCACCATGCACCATCCCGCAACACAGCATCCACCATACACCTTCCACGATCCCACTTTCCACCATCCACCTTCCCAACATCCACCATTCACCATCGCACAGTCTAACACCCAACATCCAACATTCACTATCACACAATCCACCATCCACCTTCCTACCATCCACCATCCACCATCCAACTTCCCACCATCAACCATTCCACAATCCACCATCCACCATCCTCAACCCAACCATCCACAATCCACCTTCGACTATGCAGGGAGAAAAGGAGAGTTTACCGCTTTTGGAAGAAGGGGCTAGTGTATCACATTGATTACAAAATGCGGTGAGGCTATGCAGGGCGGAAATCAGGAGGTCTAAAGTCCAGCTGGAAGTTAATCTGGCTTCAGCAATCAAGGACAAGATGAAATTTTTCTGTAAGTATGTGAGCAGCAAAAGAAAGTCCAGTGAGAGCCTCCATCCCCTACTAGACGCAGGAGGAAACATGGTAACAAGTGATTAAGAAAAGGCTGAGGTGCTTAATGCCTTCTTTGCCTCAGTCTTTAATGACAAGACTAGTTGTATTGAGGGAATCCAGCCTCCTCAGCCAGAGGACAGAGACTGGGAGAACGACTCCCCCGTTATCCAGGAGACAGTCAGTGACCTACTGCATCAGACAGACACACACAAGTCTATGGGACCAGACGGGATACACCCGAGGGTGCTGAAGGAGCTGGCTGCGGTGCTCACCAAGCCACTTTCCATCATCTACCAGCAGTCTTGGTGGACTGGGGAGTCCCGACAGATTGGAAATTGGCCAATGTGACGCCCATCTATAAGAAGAGTCGGAAGGATGATCTGGGAAATTACAGGCCTGTCAGCTTGACTTCGGTGCCCAGGAAGCTGATGGAGCAGCTCATCCTGAGTACCATCACACAACACATGCGGGACAACCAGATGATCAGGCCCAGTCACCATGGGTTTATGAAAGGCAGGTCTTGCTTGACAAACCTGATCTCCTGCTACGACAGGGCGACCTGCTTATTGGACGAAGGAAAGGCTGTGGATGTTGTCTACCTTGACTTTAGCAAAGCCTTTGACACTGTTTCCCACAGCATTCTCCTGGCGAAACTGGCTGCTCGCGGATTGGATGGTCACACTCTTTGCTGGGTCAAAAACTGGCTGGATGGCCGGGCCCAAAGAGTTGTGGTGAATGGAGTTAAATCCGGTTGGCGGCCGGTCACGAGTGGTGTCCGCAAGGGCTCGATTTTGGGGCCACTCTTGTTTAACATCTTTATTGATGATCTAGACGAGGGGATCGAGTGCACCCTCAGTCAGTTTGCAGATGACACCAAGTTGGGTGGGAGTGTTGGTCTGCTTGAGGGTAGCGAGGCTCTGCAGAGAGACCTGGACAGGCTGGAGCGATGGGCTAAGGCCAACTGTATGAGTTTCAATAAGGCTAAATGCCGGGTGCTGCACTTCGGCCACAACAACCTCGAGCAGCGCTACAGGCTTGGGGAGGAGTGGTTGGAGAGCTGCCAGTCAGAGAGGGACCTGGGGGTGTTGATTGACAGCCGGCTGAACATGAACCCTTGGATGGGTTTGGTGCTGAGTCCATGAACCTCAGACACAGAGAAGAAGCTGAAGAAAACGCTGAACAAGTCAAAGTTAGAAACAAACTATGAGTTTCTTGTGGCTTTAATGGGACCCACTGAGGGACACTGTTGACAAAATGTCCCCAGGATCCAGTTAGAGCAGAAATGTGGAGGCAGTGATGGCAGGTAGTGAAAAGCAAAGGAAAGGTGGCTCTGATGCTGAGGAAACCTGAATCTGTCTCATGAAGCCAAAGGACCAAGCCCTGACCCCATTAATCAAAGGGCCAAGCCCTGACCCCCAGCCCCTGGGAAGAGAGATCCTGTCCCTCATGCATTCCCCAGGGCCTTTCTGGGGCAGTGGGTGATGGAGATGTGCACCTCCCAGGATCCTAAGTAGGGACAAGGGGGCAATGAGGCCCCAGTGCTGCAGGGACTGTGCCTCCTCATAGGCATCTGTGTCAGAAACAGCCATAGCCAAAGTTAGGAAGAGGTTGACTCTGTTGGGGGCTTTCAGCTTTTCCACAACCCTCTGTCATTTCTACCACAGGCTGTCCTATGGTGTTGTATCACCTTCGCCTCTTTCCCTGCAGACTGTAGTCACCCACCCAGCTGTCCCACCTTGCTCTCAGCTGAGCATCTTCCTTCCTTTACTGATATCTCACTGCCCTCACTGCCTCTTCCTTAAAACAAAAATCTTTGGGCTGATCCAGAGTCCTGGGTAATGCATTGCACCACAGCACTGCCCTAGGAGCGACATTTTTTTCCTCCAGTGTGCGCCTCCTCAGCTACACTTTGTGCCATCAACTCTTTCTCATGATGTATCCTACTTCAGGAAAAAGCTCCATCATCTCTGAAATCATCCCTCAGTCACTCTCAGGCTACTGCTATACAGCTGGAGCCTCCACACCTCTGGGCCAAAGAGCTTCAAGTCCCTCAGCCACCCCACACAGGTCATGTGCACTAGATCTTGAACCCCACCTTGGCAGACCTCCACTCAGCACTCTCCAGTTCCTCCTCACTTCTCCAAGATGGGGATCCACACCCTCGGACACACCCATGTGTGTAGGGCCACACCAGTGATGAGTTGAAGGGAATGGTAATATGGGTGGCCCACACTCCTCTGAATGCAGCTGCCCTTGTTCATCGTGTCCATTCTCTCCTGGCTCATAGGGCATCCCTCGTAGTGCCCAGGCCCTTCTCCTCAGAGTTGCTGCTCAGCCGGGCAGGTCCCAGCCTTTCCTGAAGTATTGGGCGATCTGCCCCCTGCCCCCCACTGATGCAGGACTGGCCTTTTTTCCCTGTAAAACTTCAAGTGACTTTCTCTTTGCCGAATCCCAGAGTTTCTCAGGGTCCCCCTGGACTGAGGCTCCATTTGGTCAGATTTTATTGTTTACTTGCCACAGGCTCATCTTGATTGGGGTATCTTCCACAAGAGAACAGCATGAGGAGTTGAAGAGCAGTACAAGTCCCCTCTTCTGGAGAAACTGTGTTGTCCTGGGGGGTCTGGTACTGATAAGGTCATGGGACTGGGCCAGAAAGGAAGTTTCCCTTTATGGAAGAGAGAGCACCAGGGATGTGTGGAGCTATGCCTGGGCAAGCATGATGAGTCAGCTGAGAGCTGAGGGGTCTTGGGCAACACTGCGGTGGGTGGATGACTGCTATGGACCCCCTGATGAGGAAGAGGAAGTAGATGAGGCCTTCCTCAGACAACTGGAAGAAGCCCTCATCCTCATGGCAGACATAAACTATCCCAAAATTTGCTGAACACTCAACATAGCAAAGTGAAAGCCATCCAGGAGGTTTTTGGAGTTCATTGCCAACATCTTCCAGAGAAGGGTGACGGAGGAGACAGTGAGGGGAGGTGTCCTGCAGGAAATCATACTTAGGAACAAGGAAGATGTAACAGTCAGGGGTGAGAAAGTAGAGTTGAGGCTTCTGAGAGAAGGGAACAAGGCAAAGAGCAGGACTTCAGGAGAGCAGGCTTTGGCCTGCTGAGGAACCTGGTTGGAAGAATCCCAGGGGATACGTCACTGAAGAGGGGAGAGCTGTTTGATGGTCAAGGATCAGCTCTTCAGGCTCCAGAACAGGGCACCCAGCCATGCAGGAAGTGAAGCAACATGGCAGGAGGCTGGTATGGATGAGAAAGGAGCTCCTGCCAAAAATCAAGAAGGTGGAAGCTGGCTGCCTTCCAGCCTCAGTAGTTCCATGAGTGTGCTGGAGAGAGATATTTCCTGGGGAGGGAGAAGGGGGGTGTTACTGGAGGGATGAGGGGAATCCCAGGCCCAGCTCCTGGATAGGTGGAGAGTCTGAGATCAGCTCCTGGAGAGATCACTACTGTATGGGTGTCTATATAGGCCTATGTTTTCCACTCACACAGTCCAGCATACAAACAGCCCAAACCTCGTTTTTCCTTTCTCCACTGACAGTGATTTTGCTTGGCCTAGAGACCTCCCAAAGTCCCTTCCAGGATGAGTGATTTTGCATCTTCTTCCACCACAAGTCTTGATGATGACAGGGAGAGCACTGTCATTTCCCATGACATGGAAGTAAGCAGACATAAATTTGGAGAAATCAGCTGTGGACTTTTTGTCGCACTGAAGCAACTGATGCAGGCTTCATCATATCTGAGCTTAACCTTTGGTTTTCTTCTCTCTGCTTTTCCATCCCAAGTGTTTCTCTTTGATCATCCTCCTACATTCCTCTACAAACAGCCCAACTCTGTTCTTTCCTCACTGCCCCCGTCTTTGCTTGCTTCCTGAACTTCTATAGTGTTTCTAAGAGGTTTGTCCTGTTGATGCAGTACAAAACTGGCAACTCCTTTTATTAGCTGCAGTGTCCTGCAATTTGTTATACTGTGATCTTGTGCTGATGCCTCACCACAATCAGGGTGAGCCACCTGCACACAAACATTAACAGCTAGCAAAAGGAGCTTCAGTCCAGAAAACCTTTGAGAAACTCTGGGATACGGCCAACAGAAACCTCTAAAGTTTTACAAGGAGAAGTGGCCAGTCCTCCATTGAGGGGAAGAATAACCTCTATCAGTCCCCAGGTGTAAGAAACCAGGAAAGGAAGGCAAAAGACCAGCATGGCTGAATGGAGACCTGCTGCTCAAAGTAAAGGGCGAGAAGGAAATGCACAGGCGGTGGCAGCAGGGACGGTACCCTGGGAAGAAGAGAGGGATACTGCCTAGTTTTGGGGGGATGGGGGCAGGAAGGTCAAGGCGTGGCTGGAGCTGATCTTGGCAAGTGATGCAAAGAGAAAGAAGAAGGGCTTCTACAGGTACATCAGCCTGAAAAGGAAAGTCAAAGTGTACCCCCTGTGATGGTACTGGGGGAGCAAAGTCCCTCCCACTGTAAGAGAAAATCAGGTTCAGGACCACCTGAGGAACTTGCACATACATAAGTCTATGGGACCTGACGTGATGCATGCCAGAGTCCTGAGGGAATCGGCTGATGTAGTTGCCCAGTCATTCTCCATGAGATTTGAAAAGTCATGGCAGTCAGGGGAAGTCCCTGCTGCCTAGGACAAGGGGACATTTGCACCCCTTTTTGAAAAGGAAAGAAAGGAGGACCCTGGGAGATACAGACCTGTCAGCCTCACTTCTGTGCCTGGGAAGATCATGGAACAGATCTCCTCAAAGCTGTGCTAAGGCATATGATGGACAAGGATGTGATTGGATACAGCCAATAGCTTTGTCAGTGACAGAGACAGTAGGATCGAATGTGTCCTCAGCAATTTTGCAGACAACACCACGCTGAGCAGTGGGGTTGACAGGCCTGAGGGACGGAATGCCATCCGGAGACACATGGACAAGCTGAGAAATGCGCCCACGGGATCCTTGTGAGCAACAAGGCCAAGTGCAAGGTCCTCTAACTGGTTCAGAGCACCCCTCAGTATCAATACAGTTTGGGGTGAAGGAATTGAGAGTAGAACTGTGGAGAAGGACGTGGGGTTACTGGTGGATAACTATGAGGTACTGGAGGTAGCTGTGAGCAGTGAGGTTTGTTCCTTGTCATTGTCACCATCTTTGCTCTGGCACCTCTATGTCCTGGTACATTTTGGTTTCTGGGTTCCCCTTTTTCTACTGGTTTCTCAATTGACAGCTTCTGCCCCATCCCCACAGCCCAGGGACAACCCAAAGGACAGTGGTGCCCATCAGCCCCACTTGCATTCTGCTGTTCTGGGGATTCTCAGGCCCCACTGGCCCCCTATGAAATATTCCCCTGCACTCAACCCCACTGAAGACATAAAATCATAGAATCAGAGAATCATTTAAGTTGGAAAAGATTATTGAGATCATCACATGCAGTGGGGTGAGGGAAAAATTCCTAATGTAAAAGTCGGTGGTAATTCAGTGCATATCTGGACAGATGAAACCACAGCTGAGAGATAATGAACACCAAGTCCCAACAAAGACGGGCCACACATGGCAGTGGATGGGGGGAGGTTGGCCCTGCATCTGGGGTCCATGACCTGCCTTCCTGGCCTGTGGTGGGGTTGATGGGGAACCAGAGGAATGTGTGGGCTGGGGTTCCAGGACAGCACATGGGTCCAGCGTGGGGCTCTGACATCTCCTGTGAACCCAGGAGAGCTGAGTCCGTGGACAGGGAACCACCACCCCTCCCAGAGTGGGACAGAGGACTCCGAGCTACAGGCTGCCTGTCCAAGCTCCTCTCCTGCCCAGAAACCAAATTGTGCTCTCTGGGGGATGGTTCTCACTGGAGCACCAGTAAGAACCTGTTTCCTGCTGTGACTCCAAAACACGGGGTGCCCCAAGGACTGGCACTGGCTTCCCCTCGTCTCTCCCAGCCTCATGGTGGGACACACCAGTTTGCCCTAATCTGCCCTTATTGGAGGGCACATGGTAGGTGGGAAGGGGATCTCCTTTACAGAGACACCCCAGGCACCCGGGCTCCCTCAGCCACTCTGCTCATCATGGTGCTGCACGTGTGTACTGGGGCATCCTGGGGTATACTGGATTGTAATGGGATGGATGGGTTGCGATGGGGACGCCGAAGAAGACAGCCTTCCTGGGAAAACACTGGGGCGCAGAGGTGTTTTCTGGGGTTGAAGTGGATTGGGCTGGGGTTTTACTGGGGCACACAAGGATGTTCTGGAGGGTCGTGGATATGGAAGGGGAAGGTGTGGGGACAACAGAATTCATGGTACCTAGCTTCTTCCAGAAGAGAAGAGAAGAGAAGAGAAGAGAAGAGAAGAGAAGAGAAGAGAAGAGAAGAGAGAGAAGAGAAGAGAAGAGAAGAGAAGAGAGAAGAGAAGAGAAGAGAAGAGAAGAGAAGAGAGAAGAGAAGAGAGAGAAGAGAAGAGAAGAGAAGAGAAGAAAGAAGAGAAGAGAAGAGAAGAGAAGAGAAGAGAAGAGAAGAGAAGAGGAGAGAAGAGAA
>NW_027437086.1:0-30804 GCF_047716275.1 Strix uralensis
CCTGCCTTTCCCCAGTGCTCTGCAAGCTCTCCAGGACAACATAAAATCTGGGGCTCTGTGCTTTCTTTCGTTCTGAACAAGTGTTACTCTTTTCTGCACAAAAGCGATTCTGCGAAGCAATGTGAACACTTGTGCTTCCCAGGCACAGAGAAGGTGCTAGCAGGGAATTCTCTGCCTGCCTTTCCCCAGTGCTCTGCAAGCTCTCCAGGACAACATAAAATCTGGGGCTCTGTGCTTTCTTTCGTTCTGAACAAGTGTTACTGTTTTCTGCACAAAAGCGATTCTGCGAAGCAATGTGAACACTTGTGCTTCCCAGGCACAGAGAAGGTGCTAGCAGGGAATTCTCTGCCTGCCTTTCCCCAGTGCTCTGCAAGCTCTCCAGGACAACATAAAATCTGGGGCTCTGTGCTTTCTTTCGTTCTGAACAAGTGTTACTGTTTTCTGCACAAAAGCGATTCTGCGAAGCAATGTGAACACTTGTGCTTCCCAGGCACAGAGAAGGTGCTAGCAGGGAATTCTCTGCCTGCCTTTCCCCAGTGCTCTGCAAGCTCTCCAGGACAACATAAAATCTGGGGCTCTGTGCTTTTTTTCGTTCTGAACAAGTGTTACTGTTTTCTGCACAAAAGCGATTCTGCGAAGCAATGTGAACAGGCACAGAGAAGGTGCTAGCAGGGAATTCTCTGCCTGCCTTCCTCAGTGCTCTGCAAGCTCTCCAGGACAACATAAAATCTGGGGTTCTGTGCTTTCTTTCGTTCTGAACAAGTGTTACTGTTTTCTGCACAAAAGCGATTCTGCGAAGCAATGTGAACACTTGTGCTTCCCAGGCACAGAGAAGGTGCTAGCAGGGAATTCTCTGCCTGCCTTTCCCCAGTGCTCTGCAAGCTCTCCAGGACAACATAAAATCTGGGGCTCTGTGCTTTCTTTCGTTCTGAACAAGTGTTACTGTTTTCTGCACAAAAGCGATTCTGCGAAGCAAAGTGAACACTTGTGCTTCCCAGGCACAGAGAAGGTGCTAGCAGGGAATTCTCTGCCTGCCTTTCCCCAGTGCTCTGCAAGCTCTCCAGGACAACATAAAATCTGGGGCTCTGTGCTTTCTTTCGTTCTGAACAAGTGTTACTGTTTTCTGCACAAAAGCGATTCTGCGAAGCAATATGAACACTTGTGCTTCCCAGGCACAGAGAAGGTGCTAGCAGGGAATTCTCTGCCTGCCTTTCCCCAGTGCTCTGCAAGCTCTCCAGGACAACATAAAATCTGGGGCTCTGTGCTTTCTTTCATTCTGAACAAGTGTTACTGTTTTCTGCACAAAAGCGATTCTGCGAAGCAATGTGAACACTTGTGCTTCCCAGGCACAGAGAAGGTGCTAGCAGGGAATTCTCTGCCTGCCTTTCCCCAGTGCTCTGCAAGCTCTCCAGGACAACATAAAATCTGGGGCTCTGTGCTTTCTTTCGTTCTGAACAAGTGTTACTGTTTTCTGCACAAAAGCGATTCTGCGAAGCAAAGTGAACACTTCTGCTTCCCAGGCACAGAGAAGGTGCTAGCAGGGAATTCTCTGCCTGCCTTTCCCCAGTGCTCTGCAAGCTCTCCAGGACAACATAAAATCTGGGGCTCTGTGCTTTCTTTCGTTCTGAACAAGTGTTACTGTTTTCTGCACAAAAGCGATTCTGCGAAGCAATGTGAACACTTGTGCTTCCCAGGCACAGAGAAGGTGCTAGCAGGGAATTCTCTGCCTGCCTTTCCCCAGTGCTCTGCAAGCTCTCCAGGACAACATAAAATCTGGGGCTCTGTGCTTTCTTTCGTTCTGAACAAGTGTTACTGTTTTCTGCACAAAAGCGATTCTGCGAAGCAATGTGAACACTTGTGCTTCCCAGGCACAGAGAAGGTGCTAGCAGGGAATTCTCTGCCTGCCTTTCCCCAGTGCTCTGCAAGCTCTCCAGGACAACATAAAATCTGGGGCTCTGTGCTTTTTTTCGTTCTGAACAAGTGTTACTGTTTTCTGCACAAAAGCGATTCTGCGAAGCAATGTGAACAGGCACAGAGAAGGTGCTAGCAGGGAATTCTCTGCCTGCCTTCCTCAGTGCTCTGCAAGCTCTCCAGGACAACATAAAATCTGGGGCTCTGTGCTTTCTTTCGTTCTGAACAAGTGTTACTGTTTTCTGCACAAAAGCGATTCTGCGAAGCAATGTGAACACTTGTGCTTCCCAGGCACAGAGAAGGTGCTAGCAGGGAATTCTCTGCCTGCCTTTCCCCAGTGCTCTGCAAGCTCTCCAGGACAACATAAAATCTGGGGCTCTGTGCTTTCTTTCGTTCTGAACAAGTGTTACTGTTTTCTGCACAAAAGCGATTCTGCGAAGCAATGTGAACACTTGTGCTTCCCAGGCACAGAGAAGGTGCTAGCAGGGAATTCTCTGCCTGCCTTTCCCCAGTGCTCTGCAAGCTCTCCAGGACAACATAAAATCTGGGGCTCTGTGCTTTCTTTCGTTCTGAACAAGTGTTACTCTTTTCTGCACAAAAGCGATTCTGCGAAGCAATGTGAACACTTGTGCTTCCCAGGCACAGAGAAGGTGCTAGCAGGGAATTCTCTGCCTGCCTTTCCCCAGTGCTCTGCAAGCTCTCCAGGACAACATAAAATCTGGGGCTCTGTGCTTTCTTTCGTTCTGAACAAGTGTTACTGTTTTCTGCACAAAAGCGATTCTGCGAAGCAAAGTGAACACTTGTGCTTCCCAGGCACAGAGAAGGTGCTAGCAGGGAATTCTCTGCCTGCCTTTCCCCAGTGCTCTGCAAGCTCTCCAGGACAACATAAAATCTGGGGCTCTGTGCTTTCTTTCGTTCTGAACAAGTGTTACTGTTTTCTGCACAAAAGCGATTCTGCGAAGCAATGTGAACACTTGTGCTTCCCAGGCACAGAGAAGGTGCTAGCAGGGAATTCTCTGCCTGCCTTTCCCCAGTGCTCTGCAAGCTCTCCAGGACAACATAAAATCTGGGGCTCTGTGCTTTCTTTCATTCTGAACAAGTGTTACTGTTTTCTGCACAAAAGCGATTCTGCGAAGCAATGTGAACACTTGTGCTTCCCAGGCACAGAGAAGGTGCTAGCAGGGAATTCTCTGCCTGCCTTTCCCCAGTGCTCTGCAAGCTCTCCAGGACAACATAAAATCTGGGGCTCTGTGCTTTCTTTCGTTCTGAACAAGTGTTACTGTTTTCTGCACAAAAGCGATTCTGCGAAGTAATGTGAACACTTCTGCTTCCCAGGCACAGAGAAGGTGCTAGCAGGGAATTCTCTGCCTGCCTTTCCCCAGTGCTCTGCAAGCTCTCCAGGACAACATAAAATCTGGGGCTCTGTGCTTTCTTTCGTTCTGAACAAGTGTTACTGTTTTCTGCACAAAAGCGATTCTGCGAAGAAAAGTGAACCAGGCACAGAGAAGGTGCTAGCAGGGAATTCTCTGCCTGCCTTCCTCAGTGCTCTGCAAGCTCTCCAGGACAACATAAAATCTGGGGTTCTGTGCTTTCTTTCGTTCTGAACAAGTGTTACTGTTTTCTGCACAAAAGCGATTCTGCGAAGCAATGTGAACACTTGTGCTTCCCAGGCACAGAGAAGGTGCTAGCAGGGAATTCTCTGCCTGCCTTTCCCCAGTGCTCTGCAAGCTCTCCAGGACAACATAAAATCTGGGGCTCTGTGCTTTCTTTCGTTCTGAACAAGTGTTACTGTTTTCTGCACAAAAGCGATTCTGCGAAGCAATGTGAACACTTGTGCTTCCCAGGCACAGAGAAGGTGCTAGCAGGGAATTCTCTGCCTGCCTTTCCCCAGTGCTCTGCAAGCTCTCCAGGACAACATAAAATCTGGGGCTCTGTGCTTTCTTTCGTTCTGAACAAGTGTTACTGTTTTCTGCACAAAAGCGATTCTGCGAAGCAATGTGAACACTTCTGCTTCCCAGGCACAGAGAAGGTGCTAGCAGGGAATTCTCTGCCTGCCTTTCCCCAGTGCTCTGCAAGCTCTCCAGGACAACATAAATTCTGGGGCTCTGTGCTTTCTTTCGTTCTGAACAAGTGTTACTGTTTTCTGCACAAAAGCGATTCTGCGAAGCAATGTGAACACTTGTGCTTCCCAGGCACAGAGAAGGTGCTAGCAGGGAATTCTCTGCCTGCCTTTCCCCAGTGCTCTGCAAGCTCTCCAGGACAACATAAAATCTGGGGCTCTGTGCTTTCTTTCGTTCTGAACAAGTGTTACTGTTTTCTGCACAAAAGCGATTCTGCGAAGCAATGTGAACACTTGTGCTTCCCAGGCACAGAGAAGGTGCTAGCAGGGAATTCTCTGCCTGCCTTTCCCCAGTGCTCTGCAAGCTCTCCAGGACAACATAAAATCTGGGGCTCTGTGCTTTCTTTCGTTCTGAACAAGTGTTACTGTTTTCTGCACAAAAGCGATTCTGCGAAGCAATGTGAACACTTGTGCTTCCCAGGCACAGAGAAGGTGCTAGCAGGGAATTCTCTGCCTGCCTTTCCCCAGTGCTCTGCAAGCTCTCCAGGACAACATAAATTCTGGGGCTCTGTGCTTTCTTTCGTTCTGAACAAGTGTTACTGTTTTCTGCACAAAAGCGATTCTGCGAAGCAATGTGAACACTTGTGCTTCCCAGGCACAGAGAAGGTGCTAGCAGGGAATTCTCTGCCTGCCTTTCCCCAGTGCTCTGCAAGCTCTCCAGGACAACATAAAATCTGGGGCTCTGTGCTTTCTTTCGTTCTGAACAAGTGTTACTGTTTTCTGCACAAAAGCGATTCTGCGAAGAAAAGTGAACAGGCACAGAGAAGGTGCTAGCAGGGAATTCTCTGCCTGCCTTCCTCAGTGCTCTGCAAGCTCTCCAGGACAACATAAAATCTGGGGTTCTGTGCTTTCTTTCGTTCTGAACAAGTGTTACTGTTTTCTGCACAAAAGCGATTCTGCGAAGCAATGTGAACACTTGTGCTTCCCAGGCACAGAGAAGGTGCTAGCAGGGAATTCTCTGCCTGCCTTTCCCCAGTGCTCTGCAAGCTCTCCAGGACAACATAAAATCTGGGGCTCTGTGCTTTCTTTCGTTCTGAACAAGTGTTACTGTTTTCTGCACAAAAGCGATTCTGCGAAGCAATGTGAACACTTGTGCTTCCCAGGCACAGAGAAGGTGCTAGCAGGGAATTCTCTGCCTGCCTTTCCCCAGTGCTCTGCAAGCTCTCCAGGACAACATAAAATCTGGGGCTCTGTGCTTTTTTTCGTTCTGAACAAGTGTTACTGTTTTCTGCACAAAAGCGATTCTGCGAAGCAATGTGAACAGGCACAGAGAAGGTGCTAGCAGGGAATTCTCTGCCTGCCTTCCTCAGTGCTCTGCAAGCTCTCCAGGACAACATAAAATCTTGGGTTCTGTGCTTTCTTTCGTTCTGAACAAGTGTTACTGTTTTCTGCACAAAAGCGATTCTGCGAAGCAATGTGAACACTTGTGCTTCCCAGGCACAGAGAAGGTGCTAGCAGGGAATTCTCTGCCTGCCTTTCCCCAGTGCTCTGCAAGCTCTCCAGGACAACATAAAATCTGGGGCTCTGTGCTTTCTTTCGTTCTGAACAAGTGTTACTGTTTTCTGCACAAAAGCGATTCTGCGAAGCAATGTGAACACTTGTGCTTCCCAGGCACAGAGAAGGTGCTAGCAGGGAATTCTCTGCCTGCCTTTCCCCAGTGCTCTGCAAGCTCTCCAGGACAACATAAAATCTGGGGCTCTGTGCTTTCTTTCGTTCTGAACAAGTGTTACTGTTTTCTGCACAAAAGCGATTCTGCGAAGCAATGTGAACACTTGTGCTTCCCAGGCACAGAGAAGGTGCTAGCAGGGAATTCTCTGCCTGCCTTTCCCCAGTGCTCTGCAAGCTCTCCAGGACAACATAAAATCTGGGGCTCTGTGCTTTCTTTCGTTCTGAACAAGTGTTACTGTTTTCTGCACAAAAGCGATTCTGCGAAGCAAAGTGAACACTTGTGCTTCCCAGGCACAGAGAAGGTGCTAGCAGGGAATTCTCTGCCTGCCTTTCCCCAGTGCTCTGCAAGCTCTCCAGGACAACATAAAATCTGGGGCTCTGTGCTTTCTTTCGTTCTGAACAAGTGTTACTGTTTTCTGCACAAAAGCGATTCTGCGAAGCAATGTGAACACTTGTGCTTCCCAGGCACAGAGAAGGTGCTAGCAGGGAATTCTCTGCCTGCCTTTCCCCAGTGCTCTGCAAGCTCTCCAGGACAACATAAAATCTGGGGCTCTGTGCTTTCTTTCGTTCTGAACAAGTGTTACTGTTTTCTGCACAAAAGCGATTCTGCGAAGCAATGTGAACACTTGTGCTTCCCAGGCACAGAGAAGGTGCTAGCAGGGAATTCTCTGCCTGCCTTTCCCCAGTGCTCTGCAAGCTCTCCAGGACAACATAAAATCTGGGGCTCTGTGCTTTCTTTCGTTCTGAACAAGTGTTACTGTTTTCTGCACAAAAGCGATTCTGCGAAGTAATGTGAACACTTCTGCTTCCCAGGCACAGAGAAGGTGCTAGCAGGGAATTCTCTGCCTGCCTTTCCCCAGTGCTCTGCAAGCTCTCCAGGACAACATAAAATCTGGGGCTCTGTGCTTTCTTTCGTTCTGAACAAGTGTTACTGTTTTCTGCACAAAAGCGATTCTGCGAAGCAATGTGAACACTTGTGCTTCCCAGGCACAGAGAAGGTGCTAGCAGGGAATTCTCTGCCTGCCTTTCCCCAGTGCTCTGCAAGCTCTCCAGGACAACATAAATTCTGGGGCTCTGTACTTTCTTTCGTTCTGAACAAGTGTTACTGTTTTCTGCACAAAAGCGATTCTGCGAAGCAATGTGAACACTTGTGCTTCCCAGGCACAGAGAAGGTGCTAGCAGGGAATTCTCTGCCTGCCTTTCCCCAGTGCTCTGCAAGCTCTCCAGGACAACATAAAATCTGGGGCTCTGTGCTTTCTTTCGTTCTGAACAAGTGTTACTGTTTTCTGCACAAAAGCGATTCTGCGAAGAAAAGTGAACAGGCACAGAGAAGGTGCTAGCAGGGAATTCTCTGCCTGCCTTCCTCAGTGCTCTGCAAGCTCTCCAGGACAACATAAAATCTGGGGTTCTGTGCTTTCTTTCGTTCTGAACAAGTGTTACTGTTTTCTGCACAAAAGCGATTCTGCGAAGCAATGTGAACACTTGTGCTTCCCAGGCACAGAGAAGGTGCTAGCAGGGAATTCTCTGCCTGCCTTTCCCCAGTGCTCTGCAAGCTCTCCAGGACAACATAAAATCTGGGGCTCTGTGCTTTCTTTCGTTCTGAACAAGTGTTACTGTTTTCTGCACAAAAGCGATTCTGCGAAGCAATGTGAACACTTGTGCTTCCCAGGCACAGAGAAGGTGCTAGCAGGGAATTCTCTGCCTGCCTTTCCCCAGTGCTCTGCAAGCTCTCCAGGACAACATAAAATCTGGGGCTCTGTGCTTTTTTCGTTCTGAACAAGTGTTACTGTTTTCTGCACAAAAGCGATTCTGCGAAGCAATGTGAACAGGCACAGAGAAGGTGCTAGCAGGGAATTCTCTGCCTGCCTTCCTCAGTGCTCTGCAAGCTCTCCAGGACAACATAAAATCTGGGGTTCTGTGCTTTCTTTCGTTCTGAACAAGTGTTACTGTTTTCTGCACAAAAGCGATTCTGCGAAGCAATGTGAACACTTGTGCTTCCCAGGCACAGAGAAGGTGCTAGCAGGGAATTCTCTGCCTGCCTTTCCCCAGTGCTCTGCAAGCTCTCCAGGACAACATAAATTCTGGGGCTCTGTGCTTTCTTTCGTTCTGAACAAGTGTTACTGTTTTCTGCACAAAAGCGATTCTGCGAAGCAATGTGAACACTTGTGCTTCCCAGGCACAGAGAAGGTGCTAGCAGGGAATTCTCTGCCTGCCTTTCCCCAGTGCTCTGCAAGCTCTCCAGGACAACATAAAATCTGGGGCTCTGTGCTTTCTTTCGTTCTGAACAAGTGTTACTGTTTTCTGCACAAAAGCGATTCTGCGAAGCAATGTGAACACTTGTGCTTCCCAGGCACAGAGAAGGTGCTAGCAGGGAATTCTCTGCCTGCCTTTCCCCACTGCTCAGCAAGCTCTCCAGGACAACATAAAATCTGGGGCTCTGTGCTTTCTTTCGTTCTGAACAAGTGTTACTGTTTTCTGCACAAAAGTGATTCTGCAAAGCAAAGTGAACACTTGTGCTTCCCAGGCACAGAGAAGGTGCTAGCAGGGAATTCTCTGCCTGCCTTTCCCCAGTGCTCTGCAAGCTCTCCAGGACAACATAAAATCTGGGGCTCTGTGCTTTCTTTCGTTCTGAACAAGTGTTACTGTTTTCTGCACAAAAGCGATTCTGCGAAGCAATGTGAACACTTGTGCTTCCCAGGCACAGAGAAGGTGCTAGCAGGGAATTCTCTGCCTGCCTTTCCCCAGTGCTCTGCAAGCTCTCCAGGACAACATAAAATCTGGGGCTCTGTGCTTTCTTTCATTCTGAACAAGTGTTACTGTTTTCTGCACAAAAGCGATTCTGCGAAGCAATGTGAACACTTGTGCTTCCCAGGCACAGAGAAGGTGCTAGCAGGGAATTCTCTGCCTGCCTTTCCCCAGTGCTCTGCAAGCTCTCCAGGACAACATAAAATCTGGGGCTCTGTGCTTTCTTTCGTTCTGAACAAGTGTTACTGTTTTCTGCACAAAAGCGATTCTGCGAAGTAATGTGAACACTTCTGCTTCCCAGGCACAGAGAAGGTGCTAGCAGGGAATTCTCTGCCTGCCTTTCCCCAGTGCTCTGCAAGCTCTCCAGGACAACATAAAATCTGGGGCTCTGTGCTTTCTTTCGTTCTGAACAAGTGTTACTGTTTTCTGCACAAAAGCGATTCTGCGAAGCAATGTGAACACTTCTGCTTCCCAGGCACAGAGAAGGTGCTAGCAGGGAATTCTCTGCCTGCCTTTCCCCAGTGCTCTGCAAGCTCTCCAGGACAACATAAAATCTGGGGCTCTGTGCTTTCTTTCGTTCTGAACAAGTGTTACTGTTTTCTGCACAAAAGCGATTCTGCGAAGAAAAGTGAACAGGCACAGAGAAGGTGCTAGCAGGGAATTCTCTGCCTGCCTTCCTCAGTGCTCTGCAAGCTCTCCAGGACAACATAAAATCTGGGGTTCTGTGCTTTCTTTCGTTCTGAACAAGTGTTACTGTTTTCTGCACAAAAGCGATTCTGCGAAGCAATGTGAACACTTGTGCTTCCCAGGCACAGAGAAGGTGCTAGCAGGGAATTCTCTGCCTGCCTTTCCCCAGTGCTCTGCAAGCTCTCCAGGACAACATAAAATCTGGGGCTCTGTGCTTTCTTTCGTTCTGAACAAGTGTTACTGTTTTCTGCACAAAAGCGATTCTGCGAAGCAATGTGAACACTTCTGCTTCCCAGGCACAGAGAAGGTGCTAGCAGGGAATTCTCTGCCTGCCTTTCCCCAGTGCTCTGCAAGCTCTCCAGGACAACATAAAATCTGGGGCTCTGTGCTTTCTTTCGTTCTGAACAAGTGTTACTGTTTTCTGCACAAAAGCGATTCTGCGAAGCAATGTGAACACTTGTGCTTCCCAGGCACAGAGAAGGTGCTAGCAGGGAATTCTCTGCCTGCCTTTCCCCAGTGCTCTGCAAGCTCTCCAGGACAACATAAAATCTGGGGCTCTGTGCTTTCTTTCGTTCTGAACAAGTGTTACTGTTTTCTGCACAAAAGCGATTCTGCGAAGCAATGTGAACACTTGTGCTTCCCAGGCACAGAGAAGGTGCTAGCAGGGAATTCTCTGCCTGCCTTTCCCCAGTGCTCTGCAAGCTCTCCAGGACAACATAAAATCTGGGGCTCTGTGCTTTCTTTCGTTCTGAACAAGTGTTACTGTTTTCTGCACAAAAGCGATTCTGCGAAGCAATGTGAACACTTGTGCTTCCCAGGCACAGAGAAGGTGCTAGCAGGGAATTCTCTGCCTGCCTTTCCCCAGTGCTCTGCAAGCTCTCCAGGACAACATAAATTCTGGGGCTCTGTGCTTTCTTTCGTTCTGAACAAGTGTTACTGTTTTCTGCACAAAAGCGATTCTGCGAAGCAATGTGAACACTTGTGCTTCCCAGGCACAGAGAAGGTGCTAGCAGGGAATTCTCTGCCTGCATTTCCCCAGTGCTCTGCAAGCTCTCCAGGACAACATAAAATCTGGGGCTCTGTGCTTTCTTTCGTTCTGAACAAGTGTTACTGTTTTCTGCACAAAAGCGATTCTGCGAAGCAATGTGAACACTTCTGCTTCCCAGGCACAGAGAAGGTGCTAGCAGGGAATTCTCTGCCTGCCTTTCCCCAGTGCTCTGCAAGCTCTCCAGGACAACATAAAATCTGGGGCTCTGTGCTTTCTTTCGTTCTGAACAAGTGTTACTGTTTTCTGCACAAAAGCGATTCTGCGAAGAAAAGTGAACAGGCACAGAGAAGGTGCTAGCAGGGAATTCTCTGCCTGCCTTCCTCAGTGCTCTGCAAGCTCTCCAGGACAACATAAAATCTGGGGTTCTGTGCTTTCTTTCGTTCTGAACAAGTGTTACTGTTTTCTGCACAAAAGCGATTCTGCGAAGCAATGTGAACACTTGTGCTTCCCAGGCACAGAGAAGGTGCTAGCAGGGAATTCTCTGCCTGCCTTTCCCCAGTGCTCTGCAAGCTCTCCAGGACAACATAAAATCTGGGGCTCTGTGCTTTCTTTCGTTCTGAACAAGTGTTACTGTTTTCTGCACAAAAGCGATTCTGCGAAGCAATGTGAACACTTGTGCTTCCCAGGCACAGAGAAGGTGCTAGCAGGGAATTCTCTGCCTGCCTTTCCCCAGTGCTCTGCAAGCTCTCCAGGACAACATAAAATCTGGGGCTCTGTGCTTTCTTTCGTTCTGAACAAGTGTTACTGTTTTCTGCACAAAAGCGATTCTGCGAAGCAATGTGAACACTTCTGCTTCCCAGGCACAGAGAAGGTGCTAGCAGGGAATTCTCTGCCTGCCTTTCCCCAGTGCTCTGCAAGCTCTCCAGGACAACATAAAATCTGGGGCTCTGTGCTTTCTTTCGTTCTGAACAAGTGTTACTGTTTTCTGCACAAAAGCGATTCTGCGAAGCAATGTGAACACTTGTGCTTCCCAGGCACAGAGAAGGTGCTAGCAGGGAATTCTCTGCCTGCCTTTCCCCAGTGCTCTGCAAGCTCTCCAGGACAACATAAAATCTGGGGCTCTGTGCTTTCTTTCGTTCTGAACAAGTGTTACTGTTTTCTGCACAAAAGCGATTCTGCGAAGCAATGTGAACACTTGTGCTTCCCAGGCACAGAGAAGGTGCTAGCAGGGAATTCTCTGCCTGCCTTTCCCCAGTGCTCTGCAAGCTCTCCAGGACAACATAAAATCTGGGGCTCTGTGCTTTCTTTCGTTCTGAACAAGTGTTACTGTTTTCTGCACAAAAGCGATTCTGCGAAGCAATGTGAACACTTGTGCTTCCCAGGCACAGAGAAGGTGCTAGCAGGGAATTCTCTGCCTGCCTTTCCCCAGTGCTCTGCAAGCTCTCCAGGACAACATAAATTCTGGGGCTCTGTGCTTTCTTTCGTTCTGAACAAGTGTTACTGTTTTCTGCACAAAAGCGATTCTGCGAAGCAATGTGAACACTTGTGCTTCCCAGGCACAGAGAAGGTGCTAGCAGGGAATTCTCTGCCTGCCTTTCCCCAGTGCTCTGCAAGCTCTCCAGGACAACATAAAATCTGGGGCTCTGTGCTTTCTTTCGTTCTGAACAAGTGTTACTGTTTTCTGCACAAAAGCGATTCTGCGAAGTAATGTGAACACTTGTGCTTCCCAGGCACAGAGAAGGTGCTAGCAGGGAATTCTCTGCCTGCCTTTCCCCAGTGCTCTGCAAGCTCTCCAGGACAACATAAAATCTGGGGCTCTGTGCTTTCTTTCGTTCTGAACAAGTGTTACTGTTTTCTGCACAAAAGCGATTCTGCGAAGCAATGTGAACACTTGTGCTTCCCAGGCACAGAGAAGGTGCTAGCAGGGAATTCTCTGCCTGCCTTTCCCCAGTGCTCTGCAAGCTCTCCAGGACAACATAAAATCTGGGGCTCTGTGCTTTCTTTCGTTCTGAACAAGTGTTACTGTTTTCTGCACAAAAGCGATTCTGCGAAGAAAAGTGAACAGGCACAGAGAAGGTGCTAGCAGGGAATTCTCTGCCTGCCTTCCTCAGTGCTCTGCAAGCTCTCCAGGACAACATAAAATCTGGGGTTCTGTGCTTTCTTTCGTTCTGAACAAGTGTTACTGTTTTCTGCACAAAAGCGATTCTGCGAAGCAATGTGAACACTTGTGCTTCCCAGGCACAGAGAAGGTGCTAGCAGGGAATTCTCTGCCTGCCTTTCCCCAGTGCTCTGCAAGCTCTCCAGGACAACATAAAATCTGGGGCTCTGTGCTTTCTTTCGTTCTGAACAAGTGTTACTGTTTTCTGCACAAAAGCGATTCTGCGAAGCAATGTGAACACTTCTGCTTCCCAGGCACAGAGAAGGTGCTAGCAGGGAATTCTCTGCCTGCCTTTCCCCAGTGCTCTGCAAGCTCTCCAGGACAACATAAAATCTGGGGCTCTGTGCTTTCTTTCGTTCTGAACAAGTGTTACTGTTTTCTGCACAAAAGCGATTCTGCGAAGCAATGTGAACACTTCTGCTTCCCAGGCACAGAGAAGGTGCTAGCAGGGAATTCTCTGCCTGCCTTTCCCCAGTGCTCTGCAAGCTCTCCAGGACAACATAAATTCTGGGGCTCTGTGCTTTCTTTCGTTCTGAACAAGTGTTACTGTTTTCTGCACAAAAGCGATTCTGCGAAGCAATGTGAACACTTGTGCTTCCCAGGCACAGAGAAGGTGCTAGCAGGGAATTCTCTGCCTGCCTTTCCCCAGTGCTCTGCAAGCTCTCCAGGACAACATAAAATCTGGGGCTCTGTGCTTTCTTTCGTTCTGAACAAGTGTTACTGTTTTCTGCACAAAAGCGATTCTGCGAAGCAATGTGAACACTTGTGCTTCCCAGGCACAGAGAAGGTGCTAGCAGGGAATTCTCTGCCTGCCTTTCCCCAGTGCTCTGCAAGCTCTCCAGGACAACATAAAATCTGGGGCTCTGTGCTTTCTTTCGTTCTGAACAAGTGTTACTGTTTTCTGCACAAAAGCGATTCTGCGAAGCAATGTGAACACTTGTGCTTCCCAGGCACAGAGAAGGTGCTAGCAGGGAATTCTCTGCCTGCCTTTCCCCAGTGCTCTGCAAGCTCTCCAGGACAACATAAATTCTGGGGCTCTGTGCTTTCTTTCGTTCTGAACAAGTGTTACTGTTTTCTGCACAAAAGCGATTCTGCGAAGCAATGTGAACACTTGTGCTTCCCAGGCACAGAGAAGGTGCTAGCAGGGAATTCTCTGCCTGCCTTTCCCCAGTGCTCTGCAAGCTCTCCAGGACAACATAAAATCTGGGGCTCTGTGCTTTCTTTCGTTCTGAACAAGTGTTACTGTTTTCTGCACAAAAGCGATTCTGCGAAGCAATGTGAACACTTCTGCTTCCCAGGCACAGAGAAGGTGCTAGCAGGGAATTCTCTGCCTGCCTTTCCCCAGTGCTCTGCAAGCTCTCCAGGACAACATAAAATCTGGGGCTCTGTGCTTTCTTTCGTTCTGAACAAGTGTTACTGTTTTCTGCACAAAAGCGATTCTGCGAAGAAAAGTGAACAGGCACAGAGAAGGTGCTAGCAGGGAATTCTCTGCCTGCCTTCCTCAGTGCTCTGCAAGCTCTCCAGGACAACATAAAATCTGGGGTTCTGTGCTTTCTTTCGTTCTGAACAAGTGTTACTGTTTTCTGCACAAAAGCGATTCTGCGAAGCAATGTGAACACTTGTGCTTCCCAGGCACAGAGAAGGTGCTAGCAGGGAATTCTCTGCCTGCCTTTCCCCAGTGCTCTGCAAGCTCTCCAGGACAACATAAAATCTGGGGCTCTGTGCTTTCTTTCGTTCTGAACAAGTGTTACTGTTTTCTGCACAAAAGCGATTCTGCGAAGCAATGTGAACACTTGTGCTTCCCAGGCACAGAGAAGGTGCTAGCAGGGAATTCTCTGCCTGCCTTTCCCCAGTGCTCTGCAAGCTCTCCAGGACAACATAAAATCTGGGGCTCTGTGCTTTCTTTCGTTCTGAACAAGTTTTACTGTTTTCTGCACAAAAGCGATTCTGGGAAGCAATGTGAACACTTCTGCTTCCCAGGCACAGAGAAGGTGCTAGCAGGGAATTCTCTGCCTGCCTTTCCCCAGTGCTCTGCAAGCTCTCCAGGACAACATAAAATCTGGGGCTCTGTGCTTTCTTTCGTTCTGAACAAGTGTTACTGTTTTCTGCACAAAAGCGATTCTGCGAAGCAATGTGAACACTTGTGCTTCCCAGGCACAGAGAAGGTGCTAGCAGGGAATTCTCTGCCTGCCTTTCCCCAGTGCTCTGCAAGCTCTCCAGGACAACATAAAATCTGGGGCTCTGTGCTTTCTTTCGTTCTGAACAAGTGTTACTGTTTTCTGCACAAAAGCGATTCTGCGAAGCAATGTGAACACTTGTGCTTCCCAGGCACAGAGAAGGTGCTAGCAGGGAATTCTCTGCCTGCCTTTCCCCAGTGCTCTGCAAGCTCTCCAGGACAACATCAAATCTGGGGCTCTGTGCTTTCTTTCGTTCTGAACAAGTGTTACTGTTTTCTGCACAAAAGCGATTCTGCGAAGCAATGTGAACACTTGTGCTTCCCAGGCACAGAGAAGGTGCTAGCAGGGAATTCTCTGCCTGCCTTTCCCCAGTGCTCTGCAAGCTCTCCAGGACAACATAAAATCTGGGGCTCTGTGCTTTCTTTCGTTCTGAACAAGTGTTACTGTTTTCTGCACAAAAGCGATTCTGCGAAGCAATGTGAACACTTGTGCTTCCCAGGCACAGAGAAGGTGCTAGCAGGGAATTCTCTGCCTGCCTTTCCCCAGTGCTCTGCAAGCTCTCCAGGACAACATAAAATCTGGGGCTCTGTGCTTTCTTTCGTTCTGAACAAGTGTTACTCTTTTCTGCACAAAAGCGATTCTGCGAAGCAATGTGAACACTTGTGCTTCCCAGGCACAGAGAAGGTGCTAGCAGGGAATTCTCTGCCTGCCTTTCCCCAGTGCTCTGCAAGCTCTCCAGGACAACATAAAATCTGGGGCTCTGTGCTTTCTTTCGTTCTGAAGAATTGTTACTGTTTTCTGCACAAAAGCGATTCTGCGAAGCAATGTGAACACTTGTGCTTCCCAGGCACAGAGAAGGTGCTAGCAGGGAATTCTCTGCCTGCCTTTCCCCAGTGCTCTGCAAGCTCTCCAGGACAACATAAAATCTGGGGCTCTGTGCTTTCTTTCGTTCTGAACAAGTGTTACTGTTTTCTGCACAAAAGCGACTCTGCAAAGCAATGTGAACACTTGTGCTTCCCAGGCACAGAGAAGGTGCTAGCAGGGAATTCTCTGCCTGCCTTTCCCCAGTGCTCTGCAAGCTCTCCAGGACAACATAAAATCTGGGGCTCTGTGCTTTCTTTCATTCTGAACAAGTGTTACTGTTTTCTGCACAAAAGCGATTCTGCGAAGCAAAGTGAACACTTCTGCTTCCCAGGCACAGAGAAGGTGCTAGCAGGGAATTCTCTGCCTGCCTTTCCCCAGTGCTCTGCAAGCTCTCCAGGACAACATAAAATCTGGGGCTCTGTGCTTTCTTTCGTTCTGAACAAGTGTTACTGTTTTCTGCACAAAAGCGATTCTGCGAAGCAATGTGAACACTTGTGCTTCCCAGGCACAGAGAAGGTGCTAGCAGGGAATTCTCTGCCTGCCTTTCCCCAGTGCTCTGCAAGCTCTCCAGGACAACATAAAATCTGGGGCTCTGTGCTTTCTTTCGTTCTGAACAAGTGTTACTGTTTTCTGCACAAAAGCGATTCTGCGAAGCAATGTGAACACTTGTGCTTCCCAGGCACAGAGAAGGTGCTAGCAGGGAATTCTCTGCCTGCCTTTCCCCAGTGCTCTGCAAGCTCTCCAGGACAACATAAAATCTGGGGCTCTGTGCTTTCTTTCGTTCTGAACAAGTGTTACTGTTTTCTGCACAAAAGCGATTCTGCGAAGCAATGTGAACAGGCACAGAGAAGGTGCTAGCAGGGAATTCTCTGCCTGCCTTTCCTTAGTGCTCTGCAAGCTCTCCAGGACAACATAAAATCTGGGGTTCTGTGCTTTCTTTCATTCTGAACAAGTGTTACTGTTTTCTGCACAAAAGCGATTCTGCGAAGCAATGTGAACACTTCTGCTTCCCAGGCACAGAGAAGGTGCTAGCAGGGAATTCTCTGCCTGCCTTTCCCCAGTGCTCTGCAAGCTCTCCAGGACAACATAAAATCTGGGGCTCTGTGCTTTCTTTCGTTCTGAAGAATTGTTACTGTTTTCTGCACAAAAGCGATTCTGCGAAGCAAAGTGAACACTTGTGCTTCCCAGGCACAGAGAAGGTGCTAGCAGGGAATTCTCTGCCTGCCTTTCCTCAGTGCTCTGCAAGCTCTCCAGGACAACATAAAATCTGGGGCTCTGTGCTTTCTTTCGTTCTGAACAAGTGTTACTGTTTTCTGCACAAAAGCGATTCTGCAAAGGAATGTGAACACTTGTGCTTCCCAGGCACAGAGAAGGTGCTAGCAGGGAATTCTCTGCCTGCCTTTCCCCAGTGCTCTGCAAGCTCTCCAGGACAACATAAAATCTGGGGCTCTGTGCTTTCTTTCGTTCTGAACAAGTGTTACTGTTTTCTGCACAAAAGCGATTCTGCGAAGCAATGTGAACACTTGTGCTTCCCAGGCACAGAGAAGGTGCTAGCAGGGAATTCTCTGCCTGCCTTTCCCCAGTGCTCTGCAAGCTCTCCAGGACAACATAAAATCTGGGGCTCTGTGCTTTCTTTCGTTCTGAACAAGTGTTACTGTTTTCTGCACAAAAGCGATTCTGCGAAGCAATGTGAACACTTGTGCTTCCCAGGCACAGAGAAGGTGCTAGCAGGGAATTCTCTGCCTGCCTTTCCCCAGTGCTCTGCAAGCTCTCCAGGACAACATAAAATCTGGGGCTCTGTGCTTTCTTTCGTTCTGAACAAGTGTTACTGTTTTCTGCACAAAAGCGATTCTGCGAAGCAATGTGAACAGGCACAGAGAAGGTGCTAGCAGGGAATTCTCTGCCTGCCTTCCTCAGTGCTCTGCAAGCTCTCCAGGACAACATAAAATCTGGGGTTCTGTGCTTTCTTTCGTTCTGAACAAGTGTTACTGTTTTCTGCACAAAAGCGATTCTGCGAAGCAATGTGAACACTTGTGCTTCCCAGGCACAGAGAAGGTGCTAGCAGGGAATTCTCTGCCTGCCTTTCCCCAGTGCTCTGCAAGCTCTCCAGGACAACATAAAATCTGGGGTTCTGTGCTTTCTTTCGTTCTGAACAAGTGTTACTGTTTTCTGCACAAAAGCGATTCTGCGAAGCAATGTGAACACTTGTGCTTCCCAGGCACAGAGAAGGTGCTAGCAGGGAATTCTCTGCCTGCCTTTCCCCAGTGCTCTGCAAGCTCTCCAGGACAACATAAAATCTGGGGCTCTGTGCTTTCTTTCGTTCTGAACAAGTGTTACTGTTTTCTGCACAAAAGCGATTCTGCGAAGCAAAGTGAACACTTCTGCTTCCCAGGCACAGAGAAGGTGCTAGCAGGGAATTCTCTGCCTGCCTTTCCCCAGTGCTCTGCAAGCTCTCCAGGACAACATAAAATCTGGGGCTCTGTGCTTTCTTTCGTTCTGAACAAGTGTTACTGTTTTCTGCACAAAAGCGATTCTGCGAAGCAATATGAACACTTGTGCTTCCCAGGCACAGAGAAGGTGCTAGCAGGGAATTCTCTGCCTGCCTTTCCCCAGTGCTCTGCAAGCTCTCCAGGACAACATAAAATCTGGGGCTCTGTGCTTTCTTTCATTCTGAACAAGTGTTACTGTTTTCTGCACAAAAGCGATTCTGCGAAGCAATGTGAACACTTCTGCTTCCCAGGCACAGAGAAGGTGCTAGCAGGGAATTCTCTGCCTGCCTTTCCTTAGTGCTCTGCAAGCTCTCCAGGACAACATAAAATCTGGGGTTCTGTGCTTTCTTTCATTCTGAACAAGTGTTACTGTTTTCTGCACAAAAGCGATTCTGCGAAGCAATGTGAACACTTGTGCTTCCCAGGCACAGAGAAGGTGCTAGCAGGGAATTCTCTGCCTGCCTTTCCCCAGTGCTCTGCAAGCTCTCCAGGACAACATAAAATCTGGGGCTCTGTGCTTTCTTTCGTTCTGAACAAGTGTTACTGTTTTCTGCACAAAAGCGATTCTGCGAAGCAATGTGAACACTTGTGCTTCCCAGGCACAGAGAAGGTGCTAGCAGGGAATTCTCTGCCTGCCTTTCCCCAGTGCTCTGCAAGCTCTCCAGGACAACATAAAATCTGGGGCTCTGTGCTTTCTTTCGTTCTGAACAAGTGTTACTGTTTTCTGCACAAAAGCGATTCTGCGAAGCAATGTGAACACTTCTGCTTCCCAGGCACAGAGAAGGTGCTAGCAGGGAATTCTCTGCCTGCCTTTCCCCAGTGCTCTGCAAGCTCTCCAGGACAACATAAAATCTGGGGCTCTGTGCTTTCTTTCGTTCTGAACAAGTGTTACTGTTTTCTGCACAAAAGCGATTCTGCGAAGCAATGTGAACACTTGTGCTTCCCAGGCACAGAGAAGGTGCTAGCAGGGAATTCTCTGCCTGCCTTTCCCCAGTGCTCTGCAAGCTCTCCAGGACAACATAAAATCTGGGGCTCTGTGCTTTCTTTCGTTCTGAACAAGTGTTACTGTTTTCTGCACAAAAGCGATTCTGCGAAGCAATGTGAACACTTCTGCTTCCCAGGCACAGAGAAGGTGCTAGCAGGGAATTCTCTGCCTGCCTTTCCCCAGTGCTCTGCAAGCTCTCCAGGACAACATAAAATCTGGGGCTCTGTGCTTTCTTTCGTTCTGAACAAGTGTTACTGTTTTCTGCACAAAAGCGATTCTGCGAAGCAATGTGAACACTTGTGCTTCCCAGGCACAGAGAAGGTGCTAGCAGGGAATTCTCTGCCTGCCTTTCCCCAGTGCTCTGCAAGCTCTCCAGGACAACATAAAATCTGGGGTTCTGTGCTTTCTTTCGTTCTGAACAAGTGTTACTGTTTTCTGCACAAAAGCGATTCTGCGAAGCAATGTGAACAGGCACAGAGAAGGTGCTAGCAGGGAATTCTCTGCCTGCCTTTCCTTAGTGCTCTGCAAGCTCTCCAGGACAACATAAAATCTGGGGTTCTGTGCTTTCTTTCATTCTGAACAAGTGTTACTGTTTTCTGCACAAAAGCGATTCTGCGAAGCAATGTGAACACTTGTGCTTCCCAGGCACAGAGAAGGTGCTAAGCAGGGAATTCTCTGCCTGCCTTTCCCCAGTGCTCTGCAAGCTCTCCAGGACAACATAAATTCTGGGGCTCTGTGCTTTCTTTCGTTCTGAACAAGTGTTACTGTTTTCTGCACAAAAGCGATTCTGCGAAGCAATGTGAACACTTGTGCTTCCCAGGCACAGAGAAGGTGCTAGCAGGGAATTCTCTGCCTGCCTTTCCTCAGTGCTCTGCAAGCTCTCCAGGACAACATAAAATCTGGGGCTCTGTGCTTTTTTTCGTTCTGAACAAGTGTTACTGTTTTCTGCACAAAAGCGATTCTGCGAAGCAATGTGAACACTTGTGCTTCCCAGGCACAGAGAAGGTGCTAGCAGGGAATTCTCTGCCTGCCTTTCCCCATTGCTCTGCAAGCTCTCCAGGACAACATAAAATCTGGGGCTCTGTGCTTTCTTTCGTTCTGAACAAGTGTTACTGTTTTCTGCACAAAAGCGATTCTGCGAAGCAATGTGAACACTTGTGCTTCCCAGGCACAGAGAAGGTGCTAGCAGGGAATTCTCTGCCTGCCTTTCCCCAGTGCTCTGCAAGCTCTCCAGGACAACATAAAATCTGGGGCTCTGTGCTTTCTTTCGTTCTGAACAAGTGTTACTGTTTTCTGCACAAAAGCGATTCTGCGAAGCAATGTGAACACTTGTGCTTCCCAGGCACAGAGAAGGTGCTAGCAGGGAATTCTCTGCCTGCCTTTCCCCAGTGCTCTGCAAGCTCTCCAGGACAACATAAAATCTGGGGCTCTGTGCTTTCTTTCGTTCTGAACAAGTGTTACTGTTTTCTGCACAAAAGCGATTCTGCGAAGCAATGTGAACACTTCTGCTTCCCAGGCACAGAGAAGGTGCTAGCAGGGAATTCTCTGCCTGCCTTTCCCCAGTGCTCTGCAAGCTCTCCAGGACAACATAAAATCTGGGGCTCTGTGCTTTCTTTCGTTCTGAACAAGTGTTACTGTTTTCTGCACAAAAGCGATTCTGCGAAGCAATGTGAACACTTGTGCTTCCCAGGCACAGAGAAGGTGCTAGCAGGGAATTCTCTGCCTGCCTTTCCCCAGTGCTCTGCAAGCTCTCCAGGACAACATAAAATCTGGGGCTCTGTGCTTTCTTTCGTTCTGAACAAGTGTTACTGTTTTCTGCACAAAAGCGATTCTGCGAAGCAATGTGAACACTTCTGCTTCCCAGGCACAGAGAAGGTGCTAGCAGGGAATTCTCTGCCTGCCTTTCCCCAGTGCTCTGCAAGCTCTCCAGGACAACATAAAATCTGGGGCTCTGTGCTTTCTTTCGTTCTGAACAAGTGTTACTGTTTTCTGCACAAAAGCGATTCTGCGAAGCAATGTGAACACTTGTGCTTCCCAGGCACAGAGAAGGTGCTAGCAGGGAATTCTCTGCCTGCCTTTCCCCAGTGCTCTGCAAGCTCTCCAGGACAACATAAAATCTGGGGTTCTGTGCTTTCTTTCGTTCTGAACAAGTGTTACTGTTTTCTGCACAAAAGCGATTCTGCGAAGCAATGTGAACAGGCACAGAGAAGGTGCTAGCAGGGAATTCTCTGCCTGCCTTTCCTTAGTGCTCTGCAAGCTCTCCAGGACAACATAAAATCTGGGGTTCTGTGCTTTCTTTCATTCTGAACAAGTGTTACTGTTTTCTGCACAAAAGCGATTCTGCGAAGCAATGTGAACACTTGTGCTTCCCAGGCACAGAGAAGGTGCTAGCAGGGAATTCTCTGCCTGCCTTTCCCCAGTGCTCTGCAAGCTCTCCAGGACAACATAAAATCTGGGGCTCTGTGCTTTCTTTCGTTCTGAACAAGTGTTACTGTTTTCTGCACAAAAGCGATTCTGCGAAGCAATGTGAACACTTGTGCTTCCCAGGCACAGAGAAGGTGCTAGCAGGGAATTCTCTGCCTGCCTTTCCTCAGTGCTCTGCAAGCTCTCCAGGACAACATAAAATCTGGGGCTCTGTGCTTTTTTTCGTTCTGAACAAGTGTTACTGTTTTCTGCACAAAAGCGATTCTGCGAAGCAATGTGAACACTTGTGCTTCCCAGGCACAGAGAAGGTGCTAGCAGGGAATTCTCTGCCTGCCTTTCCCCATTGCTCTGCAAGCTCTCCAGGACAACATAAAATCTGGGGCTCTGTGCTTTCTTTCGTTCTGAACAAGTGTTACTGTTTTCTGCACAAAAGCGATTCTGCGAAGCAATGTGAACACTTGTGCTTCCCAGGCACAGAGAAGGTGCTAGCAGGGAATTCTCTGCCTGCCTTTCCCCAGTGCTCTGCAAGCTCTCCAGGACAACATAAAATCTGGGGCTCTGTGCTTTCTTTCGTTCTGAACAAGTGTTACTGTTTTCTGCACAAAAGCGATTCTGCGAAGCAATGTGAACACTTGTGCTTCCCAGGCACAGAGAAGGTGCTAGCAGGGAATTCTCTGCCTGCCTTCCTCAGTGCTCTGCAAGCTCTCCAGGACAACATAAAATCTGGGGTTCTGTGCTTTCTTTCGTTCTGAACAAGTGTTACTGTTTTCTGCACAAAAGCGATTCTGCGAAGCAATGTGAACACTTGTGCTTCCCAGGCACAGAGAAGGTGCTAGCAGGGAATTCTCTGCCTGCCTTTCCCCAGTGCTCTGCAAGCTCTCCAGGACAACATAAAATCTGGGGCTCTGTGCTTTCTTTCGTTCTGAACAAGTGTTACTGTTTTCTGCACAAAAGCGATTCTGCGAAGCAATGTGAACACTTCTGCTTCCCAGGCACAGAGAAGGTGCTAGCAGGGAATTCTCTGCCTGCCTTTCCCCAGTGCTCTGCAAGCTCTCCAGGACAACATAAAATCTGGGGCTCTGTGCTTTCTTTCGTTCTGAACAAGTGTTACTGTTTTCTGCACAAAAGCGATTCTGCGAAGCAATGTGAACACTTGTGCTTCCCAGGCACAGAGAAGGTGCTAGCAGGGAATTCTCTGCCTGCCTTTCCCCAGTGCTCTGCAAGCTCTCCAGGACAACATAAAATCTGGGGCTCTGTGCTTTCTTTCGTTCTGAACAAGTGTTACTGTTTTCTGCACAAAAGCGATTCTGCGAAGCAATGTGAACACTTGTGCTTCCCAGGCACAGAGAAGGTGCTAGCAGGGAATTCTCTGCCTGCCTTTCCCCAGTGCTCTGCAAGCTCTCCAGGACAACATAAAATCTGGGGCTCTGTGCTTTCTTTCGTTCTGAACAAGTGTTACTGTTTTCTGCACAAAAGCGATTCTGCGAAGCAATGTGAACACTTGTGCTTCCCAGGCACAGAGAAGGTGCTAGCAGGGAATTCTCTGCCTGCCTTTCCCCATTGCTCTGCAAGCTCTCCAGGACAACATAAAATCTGGGGCTCTGTGCTTTCTTTCGTTCTGAACAAGTGTTACTGTTTTCTGCACAAAAGCGATTCTGCGAAGAAAAGTGAACAGGCACAGAGAAGGTGCTAGCAGGGAATTCTCTGCCTGCCTTCCTCAGTGCTCTGCAAGCTCTCCAGGACAACATAAAATCTGGGATTCTGTGCTTTCTTTCGTTCTGAACAAGTGTTACTGTTTTCTGCACAAAAGCGATTCTGCGAAGCAATGTGAACACTTGTGCTTCCCAGGCACAGAGAAGGTGCTAGCAGGGAATTCTCTGCCTGCCTTTCCCCAGTGCTCTGCAAGCTCTCCAGGACAACATAAAATCTGGGGCTCTGTGCTTTCTTTCGTTCTGAACAAGTGTTACTGTTTTCTGCACAAAAGCGATTCTGCGAAGCAATGTGAACACTTGTGCTTCCCAGGCACAGAGAAGGTGCTAGCAGGGAATTCTCTGCCTGCCTTTCCCCAGTGCTCTGCAAGCTCTCCAGGACAACATAAAATCTGGGGCTCTGTGCTTTCTTTCGTTCTGAACAAGTGTTACTGTTTTCTGCACAAAAGCGATTCTGCGAAGCAATGTGAACACTTGTGCTTCCCAGGCACAGAGAAGGTGCTAGCAGGGAATTCTCTGCCTGCCTTTCCCCAGTGCTCTGCAAGCTCTCCAGGACAACATAAAATCTGGGGCTCTGTGCTTTCTTTCGTTCTGAACAAGTGTTACTGTTTTCTGCACAAAAGCGATTCTGCGAAGCAATGTGAACACTTGTGCTTCCCAGGCACAGAGAAGGTGCTAGCAGGGAATTCTCTGCCTGCCTTTCCCCAGTGCTCTGCAAGCTCTCCAGGACAACATAAAATCTGGGGCTCTGTGCTTTCTTTCGTTCTGAACAAGTGTTACTGTTTTCTGCACAAAAGCGATTCTGCGAAGCAATGTGAACACTTCTGCTTCCCAGGCACAGAGAAGGTGCTAGCAGGGAATTCTCTGCCTGCCTTTCCCCAGTGCTCTGCAAGCTCTCCAGGACAACATAAAATCTGGGGCTCTGTGCTTTCTTTCGTTCTGAACAAGTGTTACTGTTTTCTGCACAAAAGCGATTCTGCGAAGGCAATGTGAACACTTGTGCTTCCCAGGCACAGAGAAGGTGCTAGCAGGAATTCTCTGCCTGCCTTTCCCCAGTGCTCTGCAAGCTCTCCAGGACAACATAAAATCTGGGGCTCTGTGCTTTCTTTCGTTCTGAACAAGTGTTACTGTTTTCTGCACAAAAGCGATTCTGCGAAGCAATGTGAACACTTGTGCTTCCCAGGCACAGAGAAGGTGCTAGCAGGGAATTCTCTGCCTGCCTTTCCCCAGTGCTCTGCAAGCTCTCCAGGACAACATAAAATCTGGGGCTCTGTGCTTTCTTTCGTTCTGAACAAGTGTTACTGTTTTCTGCACAAAAGCGATTCTGCGAAGCAATGTGAACACTTGTGCTTCCCAGGCACAGAGAAGGTGCTAGCAGGGAATTCTCTGCCTGCCTTTCCCCAGTGCTCTGCAAGCTCTCCAGGACAACATAAATTCTGGGGCTCTGTGCTTTCTTTCGTTCTGAACAAGTGTTACTGTTTTCTGCACAAAAGCGATTCTGCGAAGCAATGTGAACACTTCTGCTTCCCAGGCACAGAGAAGGTGCTAGCAGGGAATTCTCTGCCTGCCTTTCCCCAGTGCTCTGCAAGCTCTCCAGGACAACATAAAATCTGGGGCTCTGTGCTTTCTTTCGTTCTGAAGAATTGTTACTGTTTTCTGCACAAAAGCGATTCTGCGAAGCAATGTGAACACTTGTGCTTCCCAGGCACAGAGAAGGTGCTAGCAGGGAATTCTCTGCCTGCCTTTCCCCAGTGCTCTGCAAGCTCTCCAGGACAACATAAAATCTGGGCTCTGTGCTTTCTTTCGTTCTGAACAAGTGTTACTGTTTTCTGCACAAAAGCGATTCTGCGAAGCAATGTGAACAGGCACAGAGAAGTGCTAGCAGGGAATTCTCTGCCTGCCTTCCTCAGTGCTCTGCAAGCTCTCCAGGACAACATAAAATCTGGGGTTCTGTGCTTTCTTTCGTTCTGAACAAGTGTTACTGTTTTCTGCACAAAAGCGATTCTGCGAAGCAATGTGAACACTTGTGCTTCCCAGGCACAGAGAAGGTGCTAGCAGGGAATTCTCTGCCTGCCTTTCCCCAGTGCTCTGCAAGCTCTCCAGGACAACATAAAATCTGGGGTTCTGTGCTTTCTTTCGTTCTGAACAAGTGTTACTGTTTTCTGCACAAAAGCGATTCTGCGAAGCAATGTGAACACTTGTGCTTCCCAGGCACAGAGAAGGTGCTAGCAGGGAATTCTCTGCCTGCCTTTCCCCAGTGCTCTGCAAGCTCTCCAGGACAACATAAAATCTGGGGCTCTGTGCTTTCTTTCGTTCTGAACAAGTGTTACTGTTTTCTGCACAAAAGCGATTCTGCGAAGCAATGTGAACACTTCTGCTTCCCAGGCACAGAGAAGGTGCTAGCAGGGAATTCTCTGCCTGCCTTTCCCATTGCTCTGCAAGCTCTCCAGGACAACATAAAATCTGGGGCTCTGTGCTTTCTTTCGTTCTGAACAAGTGTTACTGTTTTCTGCACAAAAGCGATTCTGCGAAGCAATGTGAACACTTGTGCTTCCCAGGCACAGAGAAGGTGCTAGCAGGGAATTCTCTGCCTGCCTTTCCCAGTGCTCTGCAAGCTCTCCAGGACAACATAAAATCTGGGGCTCTGTGCTTTCTTTCGTTCTGAACAAGTGTTACTGTTTTCTGCACAAAAGCGATTCTGCGAAGCAAAGTGAACACTTCTGCTTCCCAGGCACAGAGAAGGTGCTAGCAGGGAATTCTCTGCCTGCCTTTCCCCAGTGCTCTGCAAGCTCTCCAGGACAACATAAAATCTGGGGCTCTGTGCTTTCTTTCGTTCTGAACAAGTGTTACTGTTTTCTGCACAAAAGCGATTCTGCGAAGCAATATGAACACTTGTGCTTCCCAGGCACAGAGAAGGTGCTAGCAGGGAATTCTCTGCCTGCCTTTCCCCAGTGCTCTGCAAGCTCTCCAGGACAACATAAAATCTGGGGCTCTGTGCTTTCTTTCATTCTGAACAAGTGTTACTGTTTTCTGCACAAAAGCGATTCTGCGAAGCAATGTGAACACTTCTGCTTCCCAGGCACAGAGAAGGTGCTAGCAGGAATTCTCTGCCTGCCTTTCCTTAGTGCTCTGCAAGCTCTCCAGGACAACATAAAATCTGGGGTTCTGTGCTTTCTTTCATTCTGAACAAGTGTTACTGTTTTCTGCACAAAAGCGATTCTGCGAAGCAATGTGAACACTTGTGCTTCCCAGGCACAGAGAAGGTGCTAGCAGGGAATTCTCTGCCTGCCTTTCCCCAGTGCTCTGCAAGCTCTCCAGGACAACATAAAATCTGGGGCTCTGTGCTTTCTTTCGTTCTGAACAAGTGTTACTGTTTTCTGCACAAAAGCGATTCTGCGAAGCAATGTGAACACTTGTGCTTCCCAGGCACAGAGAAGGTGCTAGCAGGGAATTCTCTGCCTGCCTTTCCCCAGTGCTCTGCAAGCTCTCCAGGACAACATAAAATCTGGGGCTCTGTGCTTTCTTTCGTTCTGAACAAGTGTTACTGTTTTCTGCACAAAAGCGATTCTGCGAAGCAATGTGAACACTTCTGCTTCCCAGGCACAGAGAAGGTGCTAGCAGGGAATTCTCTGCCTGCCTTTCCCCAGTGCTCTGCAAGCTCTCCAGGACAACATAAAATCTGGGGCTCTGTGCTTTCTTTCGTTCTGAACAAGTGTTACTGTTTTCTGCACAAAAGCGATTCTGCGAAGCAATGTGAACACTTGTGCTTCCCAGGCACAGAGAAGGTGCTAGCAGGGAATTCTCTGCCTGCCTTTCCCCAGTGCTCTGCAAGCTCTCCAGGACAACATAAAATCTGGGGCTCTGTGCTTTCTTTCGTTCTGAACAAGTGTTACTGTTTTCTGCACAAAAGCGATTCTGCGAAGCAATGTGAACACTTCTGCTTCCCAGGCACAGAGAAGGTGCTAGCAGGGAATTCTCTGCCTGCCTTTCCCCAGTGCTCTGCAAGCTCTCCAGGACAACATAAAATCTGGGGCTCTGTGCTTTCTTTCGTTCTGAACAAGTGTTACTGTTTTCTGCACAAAAGCGATTCTGCGAAGCAATGTGAACACTTGTGCTTCCCAGGCACAGAGAAGGTGCTAGCAGGGAATTCTCTGCCTGCCTTTCCCCAGTGCTCTGCAAGCTCTCCAGGACAACATAAAATCTGGGGTTCTGTGCTTTCTTTCGTTCTGAACAAGTGTTACTGTTTTCTGCACAAAAGCGATTCTGCGAAGCAATGTGAACAGGCACAGAGAAGGTGCTAGCAGGGAATTCTCTGCCTGCCTTTCCTTAGTGCTCTGCAAGCTCTCCAGGACAACATAAAATCTGGGGTTCTGTGCTTTCTTTCATTCTGAACAAGTGTTACTGTTTTCTGCACAAAAGCGATTCTGCGAAGCAATGTGAACACTTGTGCTTCCCAGGCACAGAGAAGGTGCTAGCAGGGAATTCTCTGCCTGCCTTTCCCCAGTGCTCTGCAAGCTCTCCAGGACAACATAAATTCTGGGGCTCTGTGCTTTCTTTCGTTCTGAACAAGTGTTACTGTTTTCTGCACAAAAGCGATTCTGCGAAGCAATGTGAACACTTGTGCTTCCCAGGCACAGAGAAGGTGCTAGCAGGGAATTCTCTGCCTGCCTTTCCTCAGTGCTCTGCAAGCTCTCCAGGACAACATAAAATCTGGGGCTCTGTGCTTTTTTTCGTTCTGAACAAGTGTTACTGTTTTCTGCACAAAAGCGATTCTGCGAAGCAATGTGAACACTTGTGCTTCCCAGGCACAGAGAAGGTGCTAGCAGGGAATTCTCTGCCTGCCTTTCCCCATTGCTCTGCAAGCTCTCCAGGACAACATAAAATCTGGGGCTCTGTGCTTTCTTTCGTTCTGAACAAGTGTTACTGTTTTCTGCACAAAAGCGATTCTGCGAAGCAATGTGAACACTTGTGCTTCCCAGGCACAGAGAAGGTGCTAGCAGGGAATTCTCTGCCTGCCTTTCCCCAGTGCTCTGCAAGCTCTCCAGGACAACATAAAATCTGGGGCTCTGTGCTTTCTTTCGTTCTGAACAAGTGTTACTGTTTTCTGCACAAAAGCGATTCTGCGAAGCAATGTGAACACTTGTGCTTCCCAGGCACAGAGAAGGTGCTAGCAGGGAATTCTCTGCCTGCCTTTCCCCAGTGCTCTGCAAGCTCTCCAGGACAACATAAAATCTGGGGCTCTGTGCTTTTTTTCGTTCTGAACAAGTGTTACTGTTTTCTGCACAAAAGCGATTCTGCGAAGCAATGTGAACAGGCACAGAGAAGGTGCTAGCAGGGAATTCTCTGCCTGCCTTCCTCAGTGCTCTGCAAGCTCTCCAGGACAACATAAAATCTGGGGTTCTGTGCTTTCTTTCGTTCTGAACAAGTGTTACTGTTTTCTGCACAAAAGCGATTCTGCGAAGCAATGTGAACACTTGTGCTTCCCAGGCACAGAGAAGGTGCTAGCAGGGAATTCTCTGCCTGCCTTTCCCCAGTGCTCTGCAAGCTCTCCAGGACAACATAAAATCTGGGGCTCTGTGCTTTCTTTCGTTCTGAACAAGTGTTACTGTTTTCTGCACAAAAGCGATTCTGGGAAGCAATGTGAACACTTGTGCTTCCCAGGCACAGAGAAGGTGCTAGCAGGGAATTCTCTGCCTGCCTTTCCCCAGTGCTCTGCAAGCTCTCCAGGACAACATAAAATCTGGGGCTCTGTGCTTTCTTTCGTTCTGAACAAGTGTTACTGTTTTCTGCACAAAAGCGATTCTGCGAAGCAATGTGAACACTTGTGCTTCCCAGGCACAGAGAAGGTGCTAGCAGGGAATTCTCTGCCTGCCTTTCCCCAGTGCTCTGCAAGCTCTCCAGGACAACATAAATTCTGGGGCTCTGTGCTTTCTTTCGTTCTGAACAAGTGTTACTGTTTTCTGCACAAAAGCGATTCTGCGAAGCAATGTGAACACTTGTGCTTCCCAGGCACAGAGAAGGTGCTAGCAGGGAATTCTCTGCCTGCCTTTCCCAGTGCTCTGCAAGCTCTCCAGGACAACATAAAATCTGGGCTCTGTGCTTTCTTTCGTTCTGAACAAGTGTTACTGTTTTCTGCACAAAAGCGATTCTGCGAAGCAATGTGAACACTTGTGCTTCCCAGGCACAGAGAAGGTGCTAGCAGGAATTCTCTGCCTGCCTTTCCCCATTGCTCTGCAAGCTCTCCAGGACAACATAAAATCTGGGCTCTGTGCTTTCTTTCGTTCTGAACAAGTGTTACTGTTTCTGCACAAAAGCGATTCTGCGAAGAAAAGTGAACAGGCACAGAGAAGGTGCTAGCAGGGAATTCTCTGCCTGCCTTCCTCAGTGCTCTGCAAGCTCTCCAGGACAACTTAAAATCTGGGATTCTGTGCTTTCTTTCGTTCTGAACAAGTGTTACTGTTTTCTGCACAAAAGCGATTCTGCGAAGCAATGTGAACACTTGTGCTTCCCAGGCACAGAGAAGGTGCTAGCAGGGAATTCTCTGCCTGCCTTTCCCCAGTGCTCTGCAAGCTCTCCAGGACAACATAAAATCTGGGGCTCTGTGCTTTCTTTCGTTCTGAACAAGTGTTACTGTTTCTGCACAAAAGCGATTCTGCGAAGCAATGTGAACACTTGTGCTTCCCAGGCACAGAGAAGGTGCTAGCAGGGAATTCTCTGCCTGCCTTTCCCCAGTGCTCTGCAAGCTCTCCAGGACAACATAAAATCTGGGGCTCTGTGCTTTCTTTCGTTCTGAACAAGTGTTACTGTTTTCTGCACAAAAGCGATTCTGCGAAGCAATGTGAACACTTGTGCTTCCCAGGCACAGAGAAGGTGCTAGCAGGGAATTCTCTGCCTGCCTTCCCCAGTGCTCTGCAAGCTCTCCAGGACAACATAAAATCTGGGGCTCTGTGCTTTCTTTCGTTCTGAACAAGTGTTACTGTTTTCTGCACAAAAGCGATTCTGCGAAGCAATGTGAACACTTGTGCTTCCCAGGCACAGAGAAGGTGCTAGCAGGGAATTCTCTGCCTGCCTTTCCCCCAGTGCTCTGCAAGCTCTCCAGGACAACATAAAATCTGGGGCTCTGTGCTTTCTTTCGTTCTGAACAAGTGTTACTGTTTTCTGCACAAAAGCGATTCTGCGAAGCAATGTGAACACTTGTGCTTCCCAGGCACAGAGAAGGTGCTAGCAGGGAATTCTCTGCCTGCCTTTCCCCAGTGCTCTGCAAGCTCTCCAGGACAACATAAAATCTGGGCTCTGTGCTTTCTTTCGTTCTGAACAAGTGTTACTGTTTTCTGCACAAAAGCGATTCTGCGAAGCAATGTGAACACTTGTGCTTCCCAGGCACAGAGAAGGTGCTAGCAGGGAATTCTCTGCCTGCCTTTCCCCAGTGCTCTGCAAGCTCTCCAGGACAACATAAAATCTGGGGCTCTGTGCTTTCTTTCGTTCTGAACAAGTGTTACTGTTTTCTGCACAAAAGCGATTCTGCGAAGCAATGTGAACACTTGTGCTTCCCAGGCACAGAGAAGGTGCTAGCAGGGAATTCTCTGCCTGCCTTTCCCCATTGCTCTGCAAGCTCTCCAGGACAACATAAAATCTGGGCTCTGTGCTTTCTTTCGTTCTGAACAAGTGTTACTGTTTTCTGCACAAAAGCGATTCTGCGAAGCAATGTGAACACTTGTGCTTCCCAGGCACAGAGAAGGTGCTAGCAGGGAATTCTCTGCCTGCCTTTCCCCAGTGCTCTGCAAGCTCTCCAGGACAACATAAATTCTGGGGCGTCTGGTGCTTTCTTTCGTTCTGAACAAGTGTTACTGTTTTCTGCACAAAAGCGATTCTGCGAAGCA
>NW_027437087.1:0-30726 GCF_047716275.1 Strix uralensis
CTTTCGTTCTGAACAAGTGTTACTGTTTTCTGCACAAAAGCGATTCTGCGAAGCAATGTGAACACTTCTGCTTCCCAGGCACAGAGAAGGTGCTAGCAGGGAATTCTCTGCCTGCCTTTTCCCAGTGCTCTGCAAGCTCTCCAGGACAACATAAAATCTGGGGCTCTGTGCTTTCTTTCGTTCTGAACAAGTGTTACTGTTTTCTGCACAAAAGCGATTCTGCGAAGCAATGTGAACACTTCTGCTTCCCAGGCACAGAGAAGGTGCTAGCAGGGAATTCTCTGCCTGCCTTTCCCCAGTGCTCTGCAAGCTCTCCAGGACAACATAAAATCTGGGGCTCTGTGCTTTCTTTCGTTCTGAACAAGTGTTACTGTTTTCTGCACAAAAGCGATTCTGCGAAGCAATGTGAACACTTCTGCTTCCCAGGCACAGAGAAGGTGCTAGCAGGGAATTCTCTGCCTGCCTTTCCCCAGTGCTCTGCAAGCTCTCCAGGACAACATAAAATCTGGGGCTCTGTGCTTTCTTTCGTTCTGAACAAGTGTTACTGTTTTCTGCACAAAAGCGATTCTGCGAAGCAATGTGAACACTTGTGCTTCCCAGGCACAGAGAAGGTGCTAGCAGGGAATTCTCTGCCTGCCTTTCCCCAGTGCTCTGCAAGCTCTCCAGGACAACATAAAATCTGGGGCTCTGTGCTTTCTTTCGTTCTGAACAAGTGTTACTGTTTTCTGCACAAAAGCGATTCTGCGAAGCAATGTGAACACTTCTGCTTCCCAGGCACAGAGAAGGTGCTAGCAGGGAATTCTCTGCCTGCCTTTCCCCAGTGCTCTGCAAGCTCTCCAGGACAACATAAAATCTGGGGGCTCTGTGCTTTCTTTCGTTCTGAACAACTGTTACTGTTTTCTGCACAAAAGCGATTCTGCGAAGCAATGTGAACACTTGTGCTTCCCAGGCACAGAGAAGGTGCTAGCAGGGAATTGTCTGCCTGCCTTTCCCCAGTGCTCTGCAAGCTCTCCAGGACAACATAAAATCTGGGGCTCTGTGCTTTCTTTCGTTCTGAACAAGTGTTACTGTTTTCTGCACAAAAGCGATTCTGCGAAGCAATGTGAACACTTGTGCTTCCCAGGCACAGAGAAGGTGCTAGCAGGGAATTCTCTGCCTGCCTTTCCCCAGTGCTCTGCAAGCTCTCCAGGACAACATAAAATCTGGGGCTCTGTGCTTTCTTTCGTTCTGAACAAGTGTTACTGTTTTCTGCACAAAAGCGATTCTGCGAAGCAATGTGAACACTTCTGCTTCCCAGGCACAGAGAAGGTGCTAGCAGGGAATTCTCTGCCTGCCTTTCCCCAGTGCTCTGCAAGCTCTCCAGGACAACATAAAATCTGGGGCTCTGTGCTTTCTTTCGTTCTGAACAAGTGTTACTGTTTTCTGCACAAAAGCGATTCTGCGAAGCAATGTGAACACTTCTGCTTCCCAGGCACAGAGAAGGTGCTAGCAGGGAATTCTCTGCCTGCCTTTCCCCAGTGCTCTGCAAGCTCTCCAGGACAACATAAAATCTGGGGCTCTGTGCTTTCTTTCGTTCTGAACAACTGTTACTGTTTTCTGCACAAAAGCGATTCTGCGAAGCAATGTGAACACTTCTGCTTCCCAGGCACAGAGAAGGTGCTAGCAGGGAATTCTCTGCCTGCCTTTCCCCAGTGCTCTGCAAGCTCTCCAGGACAACATAAAATCTGGGGCTCTGTGCTTTCTTTCGTTCTGAACAAGTGTTACTGTTTTCTGCACAAAAGCGATTCTGCGAAGCAATGTGAACACTTCTGCTTCCCAGGCACAGAGAAGGTGCTAGCAGGGAATTCTCTGCCTGCCTTTCCCCAGTGCTCTGCAAGCTCTCCAGGACAACATAAAATCTGGGGCTCTGTGCTTTCTTTCGTTCTGAACAAGTGTTACTGTTTTCTGCACAAAAACGATTCTGCGAAGCAATGTGAACACTTCTGCTTCCCAGGCACAGAGAAGGTGCTAGCAGGGAATTCTCTGCCTGCCTTTCCCCAGTGCTCTGCAAGCTCTCCAGGACAACATAAAATCTGGGGCTCTGTGCTTTCTTTCGTTCTGAACAAGTGTTACTGTTTTCTGCACAAAAGCGATTCTGCGAAGCAATGTGAACACTTGTGCTTCCCAGGCACAGAGAAGGTGCTAGCAGGGAATTCTCTGCCTGCCTTTCCCCAGTGCTCTGCAAGCTCTCCAGGACAACATAAAATCTGGGGCTCTGTGCTTTCTTTCGTTCTGAACAAGTGTTACTGTTTTCTGCACAAAAGCGATTCTGCGAAGCAATGTGAACACTTGTGCTTCCCAGGCACAGAGAAGGTGCTAGCAGGGAATTCTCTGCCTGCCTTTCCCCAGTGCTCTGCAAGCTCTCCAGGACAACATAAAATCTGGGGCTCTGTGCTTTCTTTCGTTCTGAACAAGTGTTACTGTTTTCTGCACAAAAGCGATTCTGCGAAGCAATGTGAACACTTCTGCTTCCCAGGCACAGAGAAGGTGCTAGCAGGGAATTCTCTGCCTGCCTTTCCTCAGTGCTCTGCAAGCTCTCCAGGACAACATAAAATCTGGGGCTCTGTGCTTTCTTTCGTTCTGAACAAGTGTTACTGTTTTCTGCACAAAAGCGATTCTGCGAAGCAATGTGAAGACTTCTGCTTCCCAGGCACAGAGAAGGTGCTAGCAGGGAATTCTCTGCCTGCCTTTCCCCAGTGCTCTGCAAGCTCTCCAGGACAACATAAAATCTGGGGCTCTGTGCTTTCTTTCGTTCTGAACAACTGTTACTGTTTTCTGCACAAAAGCGATTCTGCGAAGCAATGTGAACACTTCTGCTTCCCAGGCACAGAGAAGGTGCTAGCAGGGAATTCTCTGCCTGCCTTTCCCCAGTGCTCTGCAAGCTCTCCAGGACAACATAAAATCTGGGGCTCTGTGCTTTCTTTCGTTCTGAACAAGTGTTACTGTTTTCTGCACAAAAGCGATTCTGCCAAGCAATGTGAACACTTGTGCTTCCCAGGCACAGAGAAGGTGCTAGCAGGGAATTCTCTGCCTGCCTTTCCCCAGTGCTCTGCAAGCTCTCCAGGACAACATAAAATCTGGGGCTCTGTGCTTTCTTTCGTTCTGAACAAGTGTTACTGTTTTCTGCACAAAAGCGATTCTGCGAAGCAATGTGAACACTTGTGCTTCCCAGGCACAGAGAAGGTGCTAGCAGGGAATTCTCTGCCTGCCTTTCCCCAGTGCTCTGCAAGCTCTCCAGGACAACATAAAATCTGGGGCTCTGTGCTTTCTTTCGTTCTGAACAAGTGTTACTGTTTTCTGCACAAAAGCGATTCTGCGAAGCAATGTGAACACTTCTGCTTCCCAGGCACAGAGAAGGTGCTAGCAGGGAATTCTCTGCCTGCCTTTCCCCAGTGCTCTGCAAGCTCTCCAGGACAACATAAAATCTGGGGCTCTGTGCTTTCTTTCGTTCTGAACAAGTGTTACTGTTTTCTGCACAAAAGCGATTCTGCGAAGCAATGTGAACAGGCACAGAGAAGGTGCTAGCAGGGAATTATCTGCCTGCCTTTCCTTAGTGCTCTGCAAGCTCTCCAGGACAACATAAAATCTGGGGTTCTGTGCTTTCTTTCATTCTGAACAAGTGTTACTGTTTTCTGCACAAAAGCGATTCTGCGAAGCAATGTGAACACTTGTGCTTCCCAGGCACAGAGAAGGTGCTAGCAGGGAATTCTCTGCCTGCCTTTCCCCAGTGCTCTGCAAGCTCTCCAGGACAACATAAAATCTGGGGCTCTGTGCTTTCTTTCGTTCTGAACAAGTGTTACTGTTTTCTGCACAAAAGCGATTCTGCGAAGCAATGTGAACACTTCTGCTTCCCAGGCACAGAGAAGGTGCTAGCAGGGAATTCTCTGCCTGCCTTTCCCCAGTGCTCTGCAAGCTCTCCAGGACAACATAAAATCTGGGGCTCTGTGCTTTCTTTCGTTCTGAACAAGTGTTACTGTTTTCTGCACAAAAGCGATTCTGCGAAGCAATGTGAACACTTCTGCTTCCCAGGCACAGAGAAGGTGCTAGCAGGGAATTCTCTGCCTGCCTTTCCCCAGTGCTCTGCAAGCTCTCCAGGACAACATAAAATCTGGGGCTCTGTGCTTTCTTTCGTTCTGAACAAGTGTTACTGTTTTCTGCACAAAAGCGATTCTGCGAAGCAATGTGAACACTTGTGCTTCCCAGGCACAGAGAAGGTGCTAGCAGGGAATTCTCTGCCTGCCTTTCCCCAGTGCTCTGCAAGCTCTCCAGGACAACATAAAATCTGGGGCTCTGTGCTTTCTTTCGTTCTGAACAACTGTTACTGTTTTCTGCACAAAAGCGATTCTGCGAAGCAATGTGAACAGGCACAGAGAAGGTGCTAGCAGGGAATTGTCTGCCTGCCTTTCCCCAGTGCTCTGCAAGCTCTCCAGGACAACATAAAATCTGGGGCTCTGTGCTTTCTTTCGTTCTGAACAAGTGTTACTGTTTTCTGCACAAAAGCGATTCTGCGAAGCAATATGAACACTTGTGCTTCCCAGGCACAGAGAAGGTGCTAGCAGGGAATTCTCTGCCTGCCTTTCCCCAGTGCTCTGCAAGCTCTCCAGGACAACATAAAATCTGGGGCTCTGTGCTTTCTTTCGTTCTGAACAAGTGTTACTGTTTTCTGCACAAAAGCGATTCTGCGAAGCAATGTGAACACTTCTGCTTCCCAGGCACAGAGAAGGTGCTAGCAGGGAATTCTCTGCCTGCCTTTTCCCAGTGCTCTGCAAGCTCTCCAGGACAACATAAAATCTGGGGCTCTGTGCTTTCTTTCGTTCTGAACAAGTGTTACTGTTTTCTGCACAAAAGCGATTCTGCGAAGCAATGTGAACACTTCTGCTTCCCAGGCACAGAGAAGGTGCTAGCAGGGAATTCTCTGCCTGCCTTTCCCCAGTGCTCTGCAAGCTCTCCAGGACAACATAAAATCTGGGGCTCTGTGCTTTCTTTCGTTCTGAACAAGTGTTACTGTTTTCTGCACAAAAGCGATTCTGCGAAGCAATGTGAACACTTCTGCTTCCCAGGCACAGAGAAGGTGCTAGCAGGGAATTCTCTGCCTGCCTTTCCCCAGTGCTCTGCAAGCTCTCCAGGACAACATAAAATCTGGGGCTCTGTGCTTTCTTTCGTTCTGAACAAGTGTTACTGTTTTCTGCACAAAAGCGATTCTGCGAAGCAATGTGAACACTTGTGCTTCCCAGGCACAGAGAAGGTGCTAGCAGGGAATTCTCTGCCTGCCTTTCCCCAGTGCTCTGCAAGCTCTCCAGGACAACATAAAATCTGGGGCTCTGTGCTTTCTTTCGTTCTGAACAAGTGTTACTGTTTTCTGCACAAAAGCGATTCTGCGAAGCAATGTGAACACTTCTGCTTCCCAGGCACAGAGAAGGTGCTAGCAGGGAATTCTCTGCCTGCCTTTCCCCAGTGCTCTGCAAGCTCTCCAGGACAACATAAAATCTGGGGCTCTGTGCTTTCTTTCGTTCTGAACAACTGTTACTGTTTTCTGCACAAAAGCGATTCTGCGAAGCAATGTGAACACTTGTGCTTCCCAGGCACAGAGAAGGTGCTAGCAGGGAATTGTCTGCCTGCCTTTCCCCAGTGCTCTGCAAGCTCTCCAGGACAACATAAAATCTGGGGCTCTGTGCTTTCTTTCGTTCTGAACAAGTGTTACTGTTTTCTGCACAAAAGCGATTCTGCGAAGCAATGTGAACAGGCACAGAGAAGGTGCTAGCAGGGAATTGTCTGCCTGCCTTTCCCCAGTGCTCTGCAAGCTCTCCAGGACAACATAAAATCTGGGGCTCTGTGCTTTCTTTCGTTCTGAACAAGTGTTACTGTTTTCTGCACAAAAGCGATTCTGCGAAGCAATATGAACACTTGTGCTTCCCAGGCACAGAGAAGGTGCTAGCAGGGAATTCTCTGCCTGCCTTTCCCCAGTGCTCTGCAAGCTCTCCAGGACAACATAAAATCTGGGGCTCTGTGCTTTCTTTCGTTCTGAACAAGTGTTACTGTTTTCTGCACAAAAGCGATTCTGCGAAGCAATGTGAACACTTCTGCTTCCCAGGCACAGAGAAGGTGCTAGCAGGGAATTCTCTGCCTGCCTTTCCCCAGTGCTCTGCAAGCTCTCCAGGACAACATAAAATCTGGGGCTCTGTGCTTTCTTTCGTTCTGAACAAGTGTTACTGTTTTCTGCACAAAAGCGATTCTGCGAAGCAATGTGAACACTTCTGCTTCCCAGGCACAGAGAAGGTGCTAGCAGGGAATTCTCTGCCTGCCTTTCCCCAGTGCTCTGCAAGCTCTCCAGGACAACATAAAATCTGGGGCTCTGTGCTTTCTTTCGTTCTGAACAAGTGTTACTGTTTTCTGCACAAAAGCGATTCTGCGAAGCAATGTGAACACTTGCTGCTTCCCAGGCACAGAGAAGGTGCTAGCAGGGAATTCTCTGCCTGCCTTTCCCCAGTGCTCTGCAAGCTCTCCAGGACAACATAAAATCTGGGGCTCTGTGCTTTCTTTCGTTCTGAACAAGTGTTACTGTTTTCTGCACAAAAGCGATTCTGCGAAGCAATGTGAACACTTCTGCTTCCCAGGCACAAGAGAAGGTGCTAGCAGGGAATTCTCTGCCTGCCTTTCCCCAGTGCTCTGCAAGCTCTAGGACAACATAAAATCTGGGGCTCTGTGCTTTCTTTCGTTCTGAACAAGTGTTACTGTTTTCTGCACAAAAACGATTCTGCGAAGCAATGTGAACACTTCTGCTTCCCAGGCACAGAGAAGGTGCTAGCAGGGAATTCTCTGCCTGCCTTTCCCCAGTGCTCTGCAAGCTCTCCAGGACAACATAAAATCTGGGGCTCTGTGCTTTCTTTCGTTCTGAACAAGTGTTACTGTTTTCTGCACAAAAGCGATTCTGCGAAGCAATGTGAACACTTGTGCTTCCCAGGCACAGAGAAGGTGCTAGCAGGGAATTCTCTGCCTGCCTTTCCCCAGTGCTCTGCAAGCTCTCCAGGACAACATAAAATCTGGGGCTCTGTGCTTTCTTTCGTTCTGAACAAGTGTTACTGTTTTCTGCACAAAAGCGATTCTGCGAAGCAATGTGAACACTTCTGCTTCCCAGGCACAGAGAAGGTGCTAGCAGGGAATTCTCTGCCTGCCTTTCCTCAGTGCTCTGCAAGCTCTCCAGGACAACATAAAATCTGGGGCTCTGTGCTTTCTTTCGTTCTGAACAAGTGTTACTGTTTTCTGCACAAAAGCGATTCTGCGAAGCAATGTGAAGACTTCTGCTTCCCAGGCACAGAGAAGGTGCTAGCAGGGAATTCTCTGCCTGCCTTTCCCCAGTGCTCTGCAAGCTCTCCAGGACAACATAAAATCTGGGGCTCTGTGCTTTCTTTCGTTCTGAACAACTGTTACTGTTTTCTGCACAAAAGCGATTCTGCCAAGCAATGTGAACACTTGTGCTTCCCAGGCACAGAGAAGGTGCTAGCAGGGAATTCTCTGCCTGCCTTTCCCCAGTGCTCTGCAAGCTCTCCAGGACAACATAAAATCTGGGGCTCTGTGCTTTCTTTCGTTCTGAACAAGTGTTACTGTTTTCTGCACAAAAGCGATTCTGCGAAGCAATGTGAACACTTGTGCTTCCCAGGCACAGAGAAGGTGCTAGCAGGGAATTCTCTGCCTGCCTTTCCCCAGTGCTCTGCAAGCTCTCCAGGACAACATAAAATCTGGGGCTCTGTGCTTTCTTTCGTTCTGAACAAGTGTTACTGTTTTCTGCACAAAAGCGATTCTGCGAAGCAATGTGAACACTTGTGCTTCCCAGGCACAGAGAAGGTGCTAGCAGGGAATTCTCTGCCTGCCTTTCCCCAGTGCTCTGCAAGCTCTCCAGGACAACATAAAATCTGGGGCTCTGTGCTTTCTTTCGTTCTGAACAAGTGTTACTGTTTTCTGCACAAAAGCGATTCTGCGAAGCAATGTGAACAGGCACAGAGAAGGTGCTAGCAGGGAATTATCTGCCTGCCTTTCCTTAGTGCTCTGCAAGCTCTCCAGGACAACATAAAATCTGGGGTTCTGTGCTTTCTTTCATTCTGAACAAGTGTTACTGTTTTCTGCACAAAAGCGATTCTGCGAAGCAATGTGAACACTTCTGCTTCCCAGGCACAGAGAAGGTGCTAGCAGGGAATTCTCTGCCTGCCTTTCCCCAGTGCTCTGCAAGCTCTCCAGGACAACATAAAATCTGGGGCTCTGTGCTTTCTTTCGTTCTGAACAAGTGTTACTGTTTTCTGCACAAAAGCGATTCTGCGAAGCAATGTGAACACTTCTGCTTCCCAGGCACAGAGAAGGTGCTAGCAGGGAATTCTCTGCCTGCCTTTCCCCAGTGCTCTGCAAGCTCTCCAGGACAACATAAAATCTGGGGCTCTGTGCTTTCTTTCGTTCTGAACAAGTGTTACTGTTTTCTGCACAAAAGCGATTCTGCGAAGCAATGTGAACACTTGTGCTTCCCAGGCACAGAGAAGGTGCTAGCAGGGAATTCTCTGCCTGCCTTTCCCCAGTGCTCTGCAAGCTCTCCAGGACAACATAAAATCTGGGGCTCTGTGCTTTCTTTCGTTCTGAACAAGTGTTACTGTTTTCTGCACAAAAGCGATTCTGCGAAGCAATGTGAACAGGCACAGAGAAGGTGCTAGGAGGGAATTGTCTGCCTGCCTTTCCCCAGTGCTCTGCAAGCTCTCCAGGACAACATAAAATCTGGGGCTCTGTGCTTTCTTTCGTTCTGAACAAGTGTTACTGTTTTCTGCACAAAAGCGATTCTGCGAAGCAATATGAACACTTGTGCTTCCCAGGCACAGAGAAGGTGCTAGCAGGGAATTCTCTGCCTGCCTTTCCCCAGTGCTCTGCAAGCTCTCCAGGACAACATAAAATCTGGGGCTCTGTGCTTTCTTTCGTTCTGAACAAGTGTTACTGTTTTCTGCACAAAAGCGATTTCTGCGAAGCAATGTGAACACTTCTGCTTCCCAGGCACAGAGAAGGTGCTAGCAGGGAATTCTCTGCCTGCCTTTCCCCAGTGCTCTGCAAGCTCTCCAGGACAACATAAAATCTGGGGCTCTGTGCTTTCTTTCGTTCTGAACAAGTGTTACTGTTTTCTGCACAAAAGCGATTCTGCGAAGCAATGTGAACAGGCACAGAGAAGGTGCTATCAGGGAATTCTCTGCCTGCCTTTCCTTAGTGCTCTGCAAGCTCTCCAGGACAACATAAAATCTGGGGTTCTGTGCTTTCTTTCATTCTGAACAAGTGTTACTGTTTTCTGCACAAAAGCGATTCTGCGAAGCAATGTGAACACTTCTGCTTCCCAGGCACAGAGAAGGTGCTAGCAGGGAATTCTCTGCCTGCCTTTCCCCAGTGCTCTGCAAGCTCTCCAGGACAACATAAAATCTGGGGCTCTGTGCTTTCTTTCGTTCTGAACAAGTGTTACTGTTTTCTGCACAAAAGCGATTCTGCGAAGCAATGTGAACACTTCTGCTTCCCAGGCACAGAGAAGGTGCTAGCAGGGAATTCTCTGCCTGCCTTTCCCCAGTGCTCTGCAAGCTCTCCAGGACAACATAAAATCTGGGGCTCTGTGCTTTCTTTCGTTCTGAACAACTGTTACTGTTTTCTGCACAAAAGCGATTCTGCGAAGCAATGTGAACACTTGTGCTTCCCAGGCACAGAGAAGGTGCTAGCAGGGAATTCTCTGCCTGCCTTTCCCCAGTGCTCTGCAAGCTCTCCAGGACAACATAAAATCTGGGGCTCTGTGCTTTCTTTCGTTCTGAACAAGTGTTACTGTTTTCTGCACAAAAGCGATTCTGCGAAGCAATGTGAACACTTCTGCTTCCCAGGCACAGAGAAGGTGCTAGCAGGGAATTCTCTGCCTGCCTTTCCCCAGTGCTCTGCAAGCTCTCCAGGACAACATAAAATCTGGGGCTCTGTGCTTTCTTTCGTTCTGAACAAGTGTTACTGTTTTCTGCACAAAAGCGATTCTGCGAAGCAATGTGAACACTTCTGCTTCCCAGGCACAGAGAAGGTGCTAGCAGGGAATTCTCTGCCTGCCTTTCCCCAGTGCTCTGCAAGCTCTCCAGGACAACATAAAATCTGGGGCTCTGTGCTTTCTTTCGTTCTGAACAAGTGTTACTGTTTTCTGCACAAAAGCGATTCTGCGAAGCAATGTGAACACTTGTGCTTCCCAGGCACAGAGAAGGTGCTAGCAGGGAATTCTCTGCCTGCCTTTCCCCAGTGCTCTGCAAGCTCTCCAGGACAACATAAAATCTGGGGCTCTGTGCTTTCTTTCGTTCTGAACAAGTGTTACTGTTTTCTGCACAAAAGCGATTCTGCGAAGCAATGTGAACACTGCTGCTTCCCAGGCACAGAGAAGGTGCTAGCAGGGAATTCTCTGCCTGCCTTTCCCCAGTGCTCTGCAAGCTCTCCAGGACAACATAAAATCTGGGGCTCTGTGCTTTCTTTCGTTCTGAACAAGTGTTACTGTTTTCTGCACAAAAGCGATTCTGCGAAGCAATGTGAACACTTCTGCTTCCCAGGCACAGAGAAGGTGCTAGCAGGGAATTCTATGCCTGCCTTTCCTCAGTGCTCTGCAAGCTCTCCAGGACAACATAAAATCTGGGGTTCTGTGCTTTCTTTCATTCTGAACAAGTGTTACTGTTTTCTGCACAAAAGCGATTCTGCGAAGCAATGTGAACACTTCTGCTTCCCAGGCACAGAGAAGGTGCTAGCAGGGAATTCTCTGCCTGCCTTTCCCCAGTGCTCTGCAAGCTCTCCAGGACAACATAAAATCTGGGGCTCTGTGCTTTCTTTCGTTCTGAACAAGTGTTACTGTTTTCTGCACAAAAGCGATTCTGCGAAGCAATGTGAACACTTGTGCTTCCCAGGCACAGAGAAGGTGCTAGCAGGGAATTCTCTGCCTGCCTTTCCCCAGTGCTCTGCAAGCTCTCCAGGACAACATAAAATCTGGGGCTCTGTGCTTTCTTTCGTTCTGAACAAGTGTTACTGTTTTCTGCACAAAAGCGATTCTGCGAAGCAATGTGAACACTTGTGCTTCCCAGGCACAGAGAAGGTGCTAGCAGGGAAATCTCTGCCTGCCTTTCCCCAGTGCTCTGCAAGCTCTCCAGGACAACATAAAATCTGGGGCTCTGTGCTTTCTTTCGTTCTGAACAAGTGTTACTGTTTTCTGCACAAAAGCGATTCTGCGAAGCAATATGAACACTTGTGCTTCCCAGGCACAGAGAAGGTGCTAGCAGGGAATTCTCTGCCTGCCTTTCCCCAGTGCTCTGCAAGCTCTCCAGGACAACATAAAATCTGGGGCTCTGTGCTTTCTTTCGTTCTGAACAAGTGTTACTGTTTTCTGCACAAAAGCGATTCTGCGAAGCAATGTGAACACTTCTGCTTCCCAGGCACAGAGAAGGTGCTAGCAGGGAATTCTCTGCCTGCCTTTCCCCAGTGCTCTGCAAGCTCTCCAGGACAACATAAAATCTGGGGCTCTGTGCTTTCTTTCGTTCTGAACAAGTGTTACTGTTTTCTGCACAAAAGCGATTCTGCGAAGCAATGTGAACAGGCACAGAGAAGGTGCTATCAGGGAATTCTCTGCCTGCCTTTCCTTAGTGCTCTGCAAGCTCTCCAGGACAACATAAAATCTGGGGTTCTGTGCTTTCTTTCATTCTGAACAAGTGTTACTGTTTTCTGCACAAAAGCGATTCTGCGAAGCAATGTGAACACTTCTGCTTCCCAGGCACAGAGAAGGTGCTAGCAGGGAATTCTCTGCCTGCCTTTCCCCAGTGCTCTGCAAGCTCTCCAGGACAACATAAAATCTGGGGCTCTGTGCTTTCTTTCGTTCTGAACAAGTGTTACTGTTTTCTGCACAAAAGCGATTCTGCGAAGCAATGTGAACACTTCTGCTTCCCAGGCACAGAGAAGGTGCTAGCAGGGAATTCTCTGCCTGCCTTTCCCCAGTGCTCTGCAAGCTCTCCAGGACAACATAAAATCTGGGGCTCTGTGCTTTCTTTCGTTCTGAACAAGTGTTACTGTTTTCTGCACAAAAGCGATTCTGCGAAGCAATGTGAACACTTCTGCTTCCCAGGCACAGAGAAGGTGCTAGCAGGGAATTCTATGCCTGCCTTTCCTCAGTGCTCTGCAAGCTCTCCAGGACAACATAAAATCTGGGGTTCTGTGCTTTCTTTCATTCTGAACAAGTGTTACTGTTTTCTGCACAAAAGCGATTCTGCGAAGCAATGTGAACACTTCTGCTTCCCAGGCACAGAGAAGGTGCTAGCAGGGAATTCTCTGCCTGCCTTTCCCCAGTGCTCTGCAAGCTCTCCAGGACAACATAAAATCTGGGGCTCTGTGCTTTCTTTCGTTCTGAACAAGTGTTACTGTTTTCTGCACAAAAGCGATTCTGCGAAGCAATGTGAACACTTCTGCTTCCCAGGCACAGAGAAGGTGCTAGCAGGGAATTCTCTGCCTGCCTTTCCCCAGTGCTCTGCAAGCTCTCCAGGACAACATAAAATCTGGGGCTCTGTGCTTTCTTTCGTTCTGAACAAGTGTTACTGTTTTCTGCACAAAAGCGATTCTGCGAAGCAATGTGAACAGGCACAGAGAAGGTGCTAGCAGGGAATTGTCTGCCTGCCTTTCCCCAGTGCTCTGCAAGCTCTCCAGGACAACATAAAATCTGGGGCTCTGTGCTTTCTTTCGTTCTGAACAAGTGTTACTGTTTTCTGCACAAAAGCGATTCTGCGAAGCAATGTGAACACTTGTGCTTCCCAGGCACAGAGAAGGTGCTAGCAGGGAATTCTCTGCCTGCCTTTCCCCAGTGCTCTGCAAGCTCTCCAGGACAACATAAAATCTGGGGCTCTGTGCTTTCTTTCGTTCTGAACAAGTGTTACTGTTTTCTGCACAAAAGCGATTCTGCGAAGCAATGTGAACACTTCTGCTTCCCAGGCACAGAGAAGGTGCTAGCAGGGAATTCTCTGCCTGCCTTTCCCCAGTGCTCTGCAAGCTCTCCAGGACAACATAAAATCTGGGGCTCTGTGCTTTCTTTCGTTCTGAACAAGTGTTACTGTTTTCTGCACAAAAGCGATTCTGCGAAGCAATGTGAACACTTGTGCTTCCCAGGCACAGAGAAGGTGCTAGCAGGGAATTCTCTGCCTGCCTTTCCCCAGTGCTCTGCAAGCTCTCCAGGACAACATAAAATCTGGGGCTCTGTGCTTTCTTTCGTTCTGAACAAGTGTTACTGTTTTCTGCACAAAAGCGATTCTGCGAAGCAATGTGAACAGGCACAGAGAAGGTGCTAGCAGGGAATTGTCTGCCTGCCTTTCCCCAGTGCTCTGCAAGCTCTCCAGGACAACATAAAATCTGGGGCTCTGTGCTTTCTTTCGTTCTGAACAAGTGTTACTGTTTTCTGCACAAAAGCGATTCTGCGAAGCAATGTGAACACTTCTGCTTCCCAGGCACAGAGAAGGTGCTAGCAGGGAATTCTCTGCCTGCCTTTCCCCAGTGCTCTGCAAGCTCTCCAGGACAACATAAAATCTGGGGCTCTGTGCTTTCTTTCGTTCTGAACAACTGTTACTGTTTTCTGCACAAAAGCGATTCTGCAAAGCAATGTGAACACTTCTGCTTCCCAGGCACAGAGAAGGTGCTAGCAGGGAATTCTCTGCCTGCCTTTCCCCAGTGCTCTGCAAGCTCTCCAGGACAACATAAAATCTGGGGCTCTGTGCTTTCTTTCGTTCTGAACAAGTGTTACTGTTTTCTGCACAAAAGCGATTCTGCGAAGCAATGTGAACACTTCTGCTTCCCAGGCACAGAGAAGGTGCTAGCAGGGAATTGTCTGCCTGCCTTTCCCCAGTGCTCTGCAAGCTCTCCAGGACAACATAAAATCTGGGGCTCTGTGCTTTCTTTCGTTCTGAACAAGTGTTACTGTTTTCTGCACAAAAGCGATTCTGCGAAGCAATGTGAACACTTCTGCTTCCCAGGCACAGAGAAGGTGCTAGCAGGGAATTCTCTGCCTGCCTTTCCCCAGTGCTCTGCAAGCTCTCCAGGACAACATAAAATCTGGGGCTCTGTGCTTTCTTTCGTTCTGAACAAGTGTTACTGTTTTCTGCACAAAAGCGATTCTGCGAAGCAATGTGAACACTTGTGCTTCCCAGGCACAGAGAAGGTGCTAGCAGGGAATTGTCTGCCTGCCTTTCCCCAGTGCTCTGCAAGCTCTCCAGGACAACATAAAATCTGGGGCTCTGTGCTTTCTTTCGTTCTGAACAAGTGTTACTGTTTTCTGCACAAAAGCGATTCTGCGAAGCAATGTGAACAGGCACAGAGAAGGTGCTAGCAGGGAATTGTCTGCCTGCCTTTCCCCAGTGCTCTGCAAGCTCTCCAGGACAACATAAAATCTGGGGCTCTGTGCTTTCTTTCGTTCTGAACAAGTGTTACTGTTTTCTGCACAAAAGCGATTCTGCGAAGCAATGTGAACACTTCTGCTTCCCAGGCACAGAGAAGGTGCTAGCAGGGAATTCTCTGCCTGCCTTTCCCCAGTGCTCTGCAAGCTCTCCAGGACAACATAAAATCTGGGGCTCTGTGCTTTCTTTCGTTCTGAACAAGTGTTACTGTTTTCTGCACAAAAGCGATTCTGCCAAGCAATGTGAACACTTGTGCTTCCCAGGCACAGAGAAGGTGCTAGCAGGGAATTCTCTGCCTGCCTTTCCCCAGTGCTCTGCAAGCTCTCCAGGACAACATAAAATCTGGGGCTCTGTGCTTTCTTTCGTTCTGAACAAGTGTTACTGTTTTCTGCACAAAAGCGATTCTGCGAAGCAATGTGAACACTTGTGCTTCCCAGGCACAGAGAAGGTGCTAGCAGGGAATTCTCTGCCTGCCTTTCCCCAGTGCTCTGCAAGCTCTCCAGGACAACATAAAATCTGGGGCTCTGTGCTTTCTTTCGTTCTGAACAAGTGTTACTGTTTTCTGCACAAAAGCGATTCTGCGAAGCAATGTGAACACTTCTGCTTCCCAGGCACAGAGAAGGTGCTAGCAGGGAATTCTCTGCCTGCCTTTCCCCAGTGCTCTGCAAGCTCTCCAGGACAACATAAAATCTGGGGCTCTGTGCTTTCTTTCGTTCTGAACAAGTGTTACTGTTTTCTGCACAAAAGCGATTCTGCGAAGCAATATGAACACTTGTGCTTCCCAGGCACAGAGAAGGTGCTAGCAGGGAATTCTCTGCCTGCCTTTCCCCAGTGCTCTGCAAGCTCTCCAGGACAACATAAAATCTGGGGCTCTGTGCTTTCTTTCGTTCTGAACAAGTGTTACTGTTTTCTGCACAAAAGCGATTCTGCGAAGCAATGTGAACACTTCTGCTTCCCAGGCACAGAGAAGGTGCTAGCAGGGAATTCTCTGCCTGCCTTTCCCCAGTGCTCTGCAAGCTCTCCAGGACAACATAAAATCTGGGGCTCTGTGCTTTCTTTCGTTCTGAACAAGTGTTACTGTTTTCTGCACAAAAGCGATTCTGCGAAGCAATGTGAACAGGCACAGAGAAGGTGCTATCAGGGAATTCTCTGCCTGCCTTTCCTTAGTGCTCTGCAAGCTCTCCAGGACAACATAAAATCTGGGGTTCTGTGCTTTCTTTCATTCTGAACAAGTGTTACTGTTTTCTGCACAAAAGCGATTCTGCGAAGCAATGTGAACACTTCTGCTTCCCAGGCACAGAGAAGGTGCTAGCAGGGAATTCTCTGCCTGCCTTTCCCCAGTGCTCTGCAAGCTCTCCAGGACAACATAAAATCTGGGGCTCTGTGCTTTCTTTCGTTCTGAACAAGTGTTACTGTTTTCTGCACAAAAGCGATTCTGCGAAGCAATGTGAACACTTCTGCTTCCCAGGCACAGAGAAGGTGCTAGCAGGGAATTCTCTGCCTGCCTTTCCCCAGTGCTCTGCAAGCTCTCCAGGACAACATAAAATCTGGGGCTCTGTGCTTTCTTTCGTTCTGAACAACTGTTACTGTTTTCTGCACAAAAGCGATTCTGCGAAGCAATGTGAACACTTGTGCTTCCCAGGCACAGAGAAGGTGCTAGCAGGGAATTCTCTGCCTGCCTTTCCCCAGTGCTCTGCAAGCTCTCCAGGACAACATAAAATCTGGGGCTCTGTGCTTTCTTTCGTTCTGAACAAGTGTTACTGTTTTCTGCACAAAAGCGATTCTGCGAAGCAATGTGAACACTTCTGCTTCCCAGGCACAGAGAAGGTGCTAGCAGGGAATTCTCTGCCTGCCTTTCCCCAGTGCTCTGCAAGCTCTCCAGGACAACATAAAATCTGGGGCTCTGTGCTTTCTTTCGTTCTGAACAACTGTTACTGTTTTCTGCACAAAAACGATTCTGCGAAGCAATGTGAACACTTCTGCTTCCCAGGCACAGAGAAGGTGCTAGCAGGGAATTCTCTGCCTGCCTTTCCCCAGTGCTCTGCAAGCTCTCCAGGACAACATAAAATCTGGGGCTCTGTGCTTTCTTTCGTTCTGAACAAGTGTTACTGTTTTCTGCACAAAAGCGATTCTGCGAAGCAATGTGAACACTTCTGCTTCCCAGGCACAGAGAAGGTGCTAGCAGGGAATTCTCTGCCTGCCTTTCCCCAGTGCTCTGCAAGCTCTCCAGGACAACATAAAATCTGGGGCTCTGTGCTTTCTTTCGTTCTGAACAAGTGTTACTGTTTTCTGCACAAAAGCGATTCTGCGAAGCAATGTGAACACTTGTGCTTCCCAGGCACAGAGAAGGTGCTAGCAGGGAATTCTCTGCCTGCCTTTCCCCAGTGCTCTGCAAGCTCTCCAGGACAACATAAAATCTGGGGCTCTGTGCTTTCTTTCGTTCTGAACAAGTGTTACTGTTTTCTGCACAAAAGCGATTCTGCGAAGCAATGTGAACACTTCTGCTTCCCAGGCACAGAGAAGGTGCTAGCAGGGAATTCTATGCCTGCCTTTCCTCAGTGCTCTGCAAGCTCTCCAGGACAACATAAAATCTGGGGCTCTGTGCTTTCTTTCATTCTGAACAAGTGTTACTGTTTTCTGCACAAAAGCGATTCTGCGAAGCAATGTGAACACTTCTGCTTCCCAGGCACAGAGAAGGTGCTAGCAGGGAATTCTCTGCCTGCCTTTCCCCAGTGCTCTGCAAGCTCTCCAGGACAACATAAAATCTGGGGCTCTGTGCTTTCTTTCGTTCTGAACAAGTGTTACTGTTTTCTGCACAAAAGCGATTCTGCGAAGCAATGTGAACACTTCTGCTTCCCAGGCACAGAGAAGGTGCTAGCAGGGAATTCTCTGCCTGCCTTTCCCCAGTGCTCTGCAAGCTCTCCAGGACAACATAAAATCTGGGGCTCTGTGCTTTCTTTCGTTCTGAACAAGTGTTACTGTTTTCTGCACAAAAGCGATTCTGCGAAGCAATGTGAACACTTCTGCTTCCCAGGCACAGAGAAGGTGCTAGCAGGGAATTCTCTGCCTGCCTTTCCCCAGTGCTCTGCAAGCTCTTCAGGACAACATAAAATCTGGGGCTCTGTGCTTTCTTTCGTTCTGAACAAGTGTTACTGTTTTCTGCACAAAAGCGATTCTGCGAAGCAATGTGAACACTTCTGCTTCCCAGGCACAGAGAAGGTGCTAGCAGGGAATTCTCTGCCTGCCTTTCCCCAGTGCTCTGCAAGCTCTCCAGGACAACATAAAATCTGGGGCTCTGTGCTTTCTTTCGTTCTGAACAACTGTTACTGTTTTCTGCACAAAAGCGATTCTGCGAAGCAATGTGAACACTTGTGCTTCCCAGGCACAGAGAAGGTGCTAGCAGGGAATTGTCTGCCTGCCTTTCCCCAGTGCTCTGCAAGCTCTCCAGGACAACATAAAATCTGGGGCTCTGTGCTTTCTTTCGTTCTGAACAAGTGTTACTGTTTTCTGCACAAAAGCGATTCTGCGAAGCAATGTGAACAGGCACAGAGAAGGTGCTAGCAGGGAATTGTCTGCCTGCCTTTCCCCAGTGCTCTGCAAGCTCTCCAGGACAACATAAAATCTGGGGCTCTGTGCTTTCTTTCGTTCTGAACAAGTGTTACTGTTTTCTGCACAAAAGCGATTCTGCGAAGCAATATGAACACTTGTGCTTCCCAGGCACAGAGAAGGTGCTAGCAGGGAATTCTCTGCCTGCCTTTCCCCAGTGCTCTGCAAGCTCTCCAGGACAACATAAAATCTGGGGCTCTGTGCTTTCTTTCGTTCTGAACAAGTGTTACTGTTTTCTGCACAAAAGCGATTCTGCGAAGCAATGTGAACACTTCTGCTTCCCAGGCACAGAGAAGGTGCTAGCAGGGAATTCTCTGCCTGCCTTTCCCCAGTGCTCTGCAAGCTCTCCAGGACAACATAAAATCTGGGGCTCTGTGCTTTCTTTCGTTCTGAACAAGTGTTACTGTTTTCTGCACAAAAGCGATTCTGCGAAGCAATGTGAACACTTCTGCTTCCCAGGCACAGAGAAGGTGCTAGCAGGGAATTCTCTGCCTGCCTTTCCCCAGTGCTCTGCAAGCTCTCCAGGACAACATAAAATCTGGGGCTCTGTGCTTTCTTTCGTTCTGAACAAGTGTTACTGTTTTCTGCACAAAAGCGATTCTGCGAAGCAATGTGAACACTTGTGCTTCCCAGGCACAGAGAAGGTGCTAGCAGGGAATTCTCTGCCTGCCTTTCCCCAGTGCTCTGCAAGCTCTCCAGGACAACATAAAATCTGGGGCTCTGTGCTTTCTTTCGTTCTGAACAAGTGTTACTGTTTTCTGCACAAAAGCGATTCTGCGAAGCAATGTGAACACTTCTGCTTCCCAGGCACAGAGAAGGTGCTAGCAGGGAATTCTCTGCCTGCCTTTCCCCAGTGCTCTGCAAGCTCTCCAGGACAACATAAAATCTGGGGCTCTGTGCTTTCTTTCGTTCTGAACAAGTGTTACTGTTTTCTGCACAAAAACGATTCTGCGAAGCAATGTGAACACTTCTGCTTCCCAGGCACAGAGAAGGTGCTAGCAGGGAATTCTCTGCCTGCCTTTCCCCAGTGCTCTGCAAGCTCTCCAGGACAACATAAAATCTGGGGCTCTGTGCTTTCTTTCGTTCTGAACAAGTGTTACTGTTTTCTGCACAAAAGCGATTCTGCGAAGCAATGTGAACACTTGTGCTTCCCAGGCACAGAGAAGGTGCTAGCAGGGAATTCTCTGCCTGCCTTTCCCCAGTGCTCTGCAAGCTCTCCAGGACAACATAAAATCTGGGGCTCTGTGCTTTCTTTCGTTCTGAACAAGTGTTACTGTTTTCTGCACAAAAGCGATTCTGCGAAGCAATGTGAACACTTCTGCTTCCCAGGCACAGAGAAGGTGCTAGCAGGGAATTCTCTGCCTGCCTTTCCTCAGTGCTCTGCAAGCTCTCCAGGACAACATAAAATCTGGGGCTCTGTGCTTTCTTTCGTTCTGAACAAGTGTTACTGTTTTCTGCACAAAAGCGATTCTGCGAAGCAATGTGAAGACTTCTGCTTCCCAGGCACAGAGAAGGTGCTAGCAGGGAATTCTCTGCCTGCCTTTCCCCAGTGCTCTGCAAGCTCTCCAGGACAACATAAAATCTGGGGCTCTGTGCTTTCTTTCGTTCTGAACAACTGTTACTGTTTTCTGCACAAAAGCGATTCTGCCAAGCAATGTGAACACTTGTGCTTCCCAGGCACAGAGAAGGTGCTAGCAGGGAATTCTCTGCCTGCCTTTCCCCAGTGCTCTGCAAGCTCTCCAGGACAACATAAAATCTGGGGCTCTGTGCTTTCTTTCGTTCTGAACAAGTGTTACTGTTTTCTGCACAAAAGCGATTCTGCGAAGCAATGTGAACACTTGTGCTTCCCAGGCACAGAGAAGGTGCTAGCAGGGAATTCTCTGCCTGCCTTTCCCCAGTGCTCTGCAAGCTCTCCAGGACAACATAAAATCTGGGGCTCTGTGCTTTCTTTCGTTCTGAACAAGTGTTACTGTTTTCTGCACAAAAGCGATTCTGCGAAGCAATGTGAACACTTCTGCTTCCCAGGCACAGAGAAGGTGCTAGCAGGGAATTCTCTGCCTGCCTTTCCCCAGTGCTCTGCAAGCTCTCCAGGACAACATAAAATCTGGGGCTCTGTGCTTTCTTTCGTTCTGAACAAGTGTTACTGTTTTCTGCACAAAAGCGATTCTGCGAAGCAATGTGAACAGGCACAGAGAAGGTGCTAGCAGGGAATTATCTGCCTGCCTTTCCTTAGTGCTCTGCAAGCTCTCCAGGACAACATAAAATCTGGGGTTCTGTGCTTTCTTTCATTCTGAACAAGTGTTACTGTTTTCTGCACAAAAGCGATTCTGCGAAGCAATGTGAACACTTCTGCTTCCCAGGCACAGAGAAGGTGCTAGCAGGGAATTCTCTGCCTGCCTTTCCCCAGTGCTCTGCAAGCTCTCCAGGACAACATAAAATCTGGGGCTCTGTGCTTTCTTTCGTTCTGAACAAGTGTTACTGTTTTCTGCACAAAAGCGATTCTGCGAAGCAATGTGAACACTTCTGCTTCCCAGGCACAGAGAAGGTGCTAGCAGGGAATTCTCTGCCTGCCTTTCCCCAGTGCTCTGCAAGCTCTCCAGGACAACATAAAATCTGGGGCTCTGTGCTTTCTTTCGTTCTGAACAAGTGTTACTGTTTTCTGCACAAAAGCGATTCTGCGAAGCAATGTGAACACTTGTGCTTCCCAGGCACAGAGAAGGTGCTAGCAGGGAATTCTCTGCCTGCCTTTCCCCAGTGCTCTGCAAGCTCTCCAGGACAACATAAAATCTGGGGCTCTGTGCTTTCTTTCGTTCTGAACAAGTGTTACTGTTTTCTGCACAAAAGCGATTCTGCGAAGCAATGTGAACAGGCACAGAGAAGGTGCTAGGAGGGAATTGTCTGCCTGCCTTTCCCCAGTGCTCTGCAAGCTCTCCAGGACAACATAAAATCTGGGGCTCTGTGCTTTCTTTCGTTCTGAACAAGTGTTACTGTTTTCTGCACAAAAGCGATTCTGCGAAGCAATATGAACACTTGTGCTTCCCAGGCACAGAGAAGGTGCTAGCAGGGAATTCTCTGCCTGCCTTTCCCCAGTGCTCTGCAAGCTCTCCAGGACAACATAAAATCTGGGGCTCTGTGCTTTCTTTCGTTCTGAACAAGTGTTACTGTTTTCTGCACAAAAGCGATTTCTGCGAAGCAATGTGAACACTTCTGCTTCCCAGGCACAGAGAAGGTGCTAGCAGGGAATTCTCTGCCTGCCTTTCCCCAGTGCTCTGCAAGCTCTCCAGGACAACATAAAATCTGGGGCTCTGTGCTTTCTTTCGTTCTGAACAAGTGTTACTGTTTTCTGCACAAAAGCGATTCTGCGAAGCAATGTGAACAGGCACAGAGAAGGTGCTATCAGGGAATTCTCTGCCTGCCTTTCCTTAGTGCTCTGCAAGCTCTCCAGGACAACATAAAATCTGGGGTTCTGTGCTTTCTTTCATTCTGAACAAGTGTTACTGTTTTCTGCACAAAAGCGATTCTGCGAAGCAATGTGAACACTTCTGCTTCCCAGGCACAGAGAAGGTGCTAGCAGGGAATTCTCTGCCTGCCTTTCCCCAGTGCTCTGCAAGCTCTCCAGGACAACATAAAATCTGGGGCTCTGTGCTTTCTTTCGTTCTGAACAAGTGTTACTGTTTTCTGCACAAAAGCGATTCTGCGAAGCAATGTGAACACTTCTGCTTCCCAGGCACAGAGAAGGTGCTAGCAGGGAATTCTCTGCCTGCCTTTCCCCAGTGCTCTGCAAGCTCTCCAGGACAACATAAAATCTGGGGCTCTGTGCTTTCTTTCGTTCTGAACAACTGTTACTGTTTTCTGCACAAAAGCGATTCTGCGAAGCAATGTGAACACTTGTGCTTCCCAGGCACAGAGAAGGTGCTAGCAGGGAATTCTCTGCCTGCCTTTCCCCAGTGCTCTGCAAGCTCTCCAGGACAACATAAAATCTGGGGCTCTGTGCTTTCTTTCGTTCTGAACAAGTGTTACTGTTTTCTGCACAAAAGCGATTCTGCGAAGCAATGTGAACACTTCTGCTTCCCAGGCACAGAGAAGGTGCTAGCAGGGAATTCTCTGCCTGCCTTTCCCCAGTGCTCTGCAAGCTCTCCAGGACAACATAAAATCTGGGGCTCTGTGCTTTCTTTCGTTCTGAACAAGTGTTACTGTTTTCTGCACAAAAGCGATTCTGCGAAGCAATGTGAACACTTCTGCTTCCCAGGCACAGAGAAGGTGCTAGCAGGGAATTCTCTGCCTGCCTTTCCCCAGTGCTCTGCAAGCTCTCCAGGACAACATAAAATCTGGGGCTCTGTGCTTTCTTTCGTTCTGAACAAGTGTTACTGTTTTCTGCACAAAAGCGATTCTGCGAAGCAATGTGAACACTTGTGCTTCCCAGGCACAGAGAAGGTGCTAGCAGGGAATTCTCTGCCTGCCTTTCCCCAGTGCTCTGCAAGCTCTCCAGGACAACATAAAATCTGGGGCTCTGTGCTTTCTTTCGTTCTGAACAAGTGTTACTGTTTTCTGCACAAAAGCGATTCTGCGAAGCAATGTGAACACTGCTGCTTCCCAGGCACAGAGAAGGTGCTAGCAGGGAATTCTCTGCCTGCCTTTCCCCAGTGCTCTGCAAGCTCTCCAGGACAACATAAAATCTGGGGCTCTGTGCTTTCTTTCGTTCTGAACAAGTGTTACTGTTTTCTGCACAAAAGCGATTCTGCGAAGCAATGTGAACACTTCTGCTTCCCAGGCACAGAGAAGGTGCTAGCAGGGAATTCTATGCCTGCCTTTCCTCAGTGCTCTGCAAGCTCTCCAGGACAACATAAAATCTGGGGTTCTGTGCTTTCTTTCATTCTGAACAAGTGTTACTGTTTTCTGCACAAAAGCGATTCTGCGAAGCAATGTGAACACTTCTGCTTCCCAGGCACAGAGAAGGTGCTAGCAGGGAATTCTCTGCCTGCCTTTCCCCAGTGCTCTGCAAGCTCTCCAGGACAACATAAAATCTGGGGCTCTGTGCTTTCTTTCGTTCTGAACAAGTGTTACTGTTTTCTGCACAAAAGCGATTCTGCGAAGCAATGTGAACACTTGTGCTTCCCAGGCACAGAGAAGGTGCTAGCAGGGAATTCTCTGCCTGCCTTTCCCCAGTGCTCTGCAAGCTCTCCAGGACAACATAAAATCTGGGGCTCTGTGCTTTCTTTCGTTCTGAACAAGTGTTACTGTTTTCTGCACAAAAGCGATTCTGCGAAGCAATGTGAACACTTGTGCTTCCCAGGCACAGAGAAGGTGCTAGCAGGGAAATCTCTGCCTGCCTTTCCCCAGTGCTCTGCAAGCTCTCCAGGACAACATAAAATCTGGGGCTCTGTGCTTTCTTTCGTTCTGAACAAGTGTTACTGTTTTCTGCACAAAAGCGATTCTGCGAAGCAATATGAACACTTGTGCTTCCCAGGCACAGAGAAGGTGCTAGCAGGGAATTCTCTGCCTGCCTTTCCCCAGTGCTCTGCAAGCTCTCCAGGACAACATAAAATCTGGGGCTCTGTGCTTTCTTTCGTTCTGAACAAGTGTTACTGTTTTCTGCACAAAAGCGATTCTGCGAAGCAATGTGAACACTTCTGCTTCCCAGGCACAGAGAAGGTGCTAGCAGGGAATTCTCTGCCTGCCTTTCCCCAGTGCTCTGCAAGCTCTCCAGGACAACATAAAATCTGGGGCTCTGTGCTTTCTTTCGTTCTGAACAAGTGTTACTGTTTTCTGCACAAAAGCGATTCTGCGAAGCAATGTGAACAGGCACAGAGAAGGTGCTATCAGGGAATTCTCTGCCTGCCTTTCCTTAGTGCTCTGCAAGCTCTCCAGGACAACATAAAATCTGGGGTTCTGTGCTTTCTTTCATTCTGAACAAGTGTTACTGTTTTCTGCACAAAAGCGATTCTGCGAAGCAATGTGAACACTTCTGCTTCCCAGGCACAGAGAAGGTGCTAGCAGGGAATTCTCTGCCTGCCTTTCCCCAGTGCTCTGCAAGCTCTCCAGGACAACATAAAATCTGGGGCTCTGTGCTTTCTTTCGTTCTGAACAAGTGTTACTGTTTTCTGCACAAAAGCGATTCTGCGAAGCAATGTGAACACTTCTGCTTCCCAGGCACAGAGAAGGTGCTAGCAGGGAATTCTCTGCCTGCCTTTCCCCAGTGCTCTGCAAGCTCTCCAGGACAACATAAAATCTGGGGCTCTGTGCTTTCTTTCGTTCTGAACAAGTGTTACTGTTTTCTGCACAAAAGCGATTCTGCGAAGCAATGTGAACACTTCTGCTTCCCAGGCACAGAGAAGGTGCTAGCAGGGAATTCTATGCCTGCCTTTCCTCAGTGCTCTGCAAGCTCTCCAGGACAACATAAAATCTGGGGTTCTGTGCTTTCTTTCATTCTGAACAAGTGTTACTGTTTTCTGCACAAAAGCGATTCTGCGAAGCAATGTGAACACTTCTGCTTCCCAGGCACAGAGAAGGTGCTAGCAGGGAATTCTCTGCCTGCCTTTCCCCAGTGCTCTGCAAGCTCTCCAGGACAACATAAAATCTGGGGCTCTGTGCTTTCTTTCGTTCTGAACAAGTGTTACTGTTTTCTGCACAAAAGCGATTCTGCGAAGCAATGTGAACACTTCTGCTTCCCAGGCACAGAGAAGGTGCTAGCAGGGAATTCTCTGCCTGCCTTTCCCCAGTGCTCTGCAAGCTCTCCAGGACAACATAAAATCTGGGGCTCTGTGCTTTCTTTCGTTCTGAACAAGTGTTACTGTTTTCTGCACAAAAGCGATTCTGCGAAGCAATGTGAACAGGCACAGAGAAGGTGCTAGCAGGGAATTGTCTGCCTGCCTTTCCCCAGTGCTCTGCAAGCTCTCCAGGACAACATAAAATCTGGGGCTCTGTGCTTTCTTTCGTTCTGAACAAGTGTTACTGTTTTCTGCACAAAAGCGATTCTGCGAAGCAATGTGAACACTTCTGCTTCCCAGGCACAGAGAAGGTGCTAGCAGGGAATTCTCTGCCTGCCTTTCCCCAGTGCTCTGCAAGCTCTCCAGGACAACATAAAATCTGGGGCTCTGTGCTTTCTTTCGTTCTGAACAACTGTTACTGTTTTCTGCACAAAAGCGATTCTGCAAAGCAATGTGAACACTTGTGCTTCCCAGGCACAGAGAAGGTGCTAGCAGGGAATTCTCTGCCTGCCTTTCCCCAGTGCTCTGCAAGCTCTCCAGGACAACATAAAATCTGGGGCTCTGTGCTTTCTTTCGTTCTGAACAAGTGTTACTGTTTTCTGCACAAAAGCGATTCTGCGAAGCAATGTGAACACTTGTGCTTCCCAGGCACAGAGAAGGTGCTAGCAGGGAATTCTCTGCCTGCCTTTCCCCAGTGCTCTGCAAGCTCTCCAGGACAACATAAAATCTGGGGCTCTGTGCTTTCTTTCGTTCTGAACAAGTGTTACTGTTTTCTGCACAAAAGCGATTCTGCGAAGCAATGTGAACAGGCACAGAGAAGGTGCTAGCAGGGAATTGTCTGCCTGCCTTTCCCCAGTGCTCTGCAAGCTCTCCAGGACAACATAAAATCTGGGGCTCTGTGCTTTCTTTCGTTCTGAACAAGTGTTACTGTTTTCTGCACAAAAGCGATTCTGCGAAGCAATGTGAACACTTCTGCTTCCCAGGCACAGAGAAGGTGCTAGCAGGGAATTCTCTGCCTGCCTTTCCCCAGTGCTCTGCAAGCTCTCCAGGACAACATAAAATCTGGGGCTCTGTGCTTTCTTTCGTTCTGAACAACTGTTACTGTTTTCTGCACAAAAGCGATTCTGCAAAGCAATGTGAACACTTCTGCTTCCCAGGCACAGAGAAGGTGCTAGCAGGGAATTCTCTGCCTGCCTTTCCCCAGTGCTCTGCAAGCTCTCCAGGACAACATAAAATCTGGGGCTCTGTGCTTTCTTTCGTTCTGAACAAGTGTTACTGTTTTCTGCACAAAAGCGATTCTGCGAAGCAATGTGAACACTTCTGCTTCCCAGGCACAGAGAAGGTGCTAGCAGGGAATTGTCTGCCTGCCTTTCCCCAGTGCTCTGCAAGCTCTCCAGGACAACATAAAATCTGGGGCTCTGTGCTTTCTTTCGTTCTGAACAAGTGTTACTGTTTTCTGCACAAAAGCGATTCTGCGAAGCAATGTGAACACTTCTGCTTCCCAGGCACAGAGAAGGTGCTAGCAGGGAATTCTCTGCCTGCCTTTCCCCAGTGCTCTGCAAGCTCTCCAGGACAACATAAAATCTGGGGCTCTGTGCTTTCTTTCGTTCTGAACAAGTGTTACTGTTTTCTGCACAAAAGCGATTCTGCGAAGCAATGTGAACACTTGTGCTTCCCAGGCACAGAGAAGGTGCTAGCAGGGAATTGTCTGCCTGCCTTTCCCCAGTGCTCTGCAAGCTCTCCAGGACAACATAAAATCTGGGGCTCTGTGCTTTCTTTCGTTCTGAACAAGTGTTACTGTTTTCTGCACAAAAGCGATTCTGCGAAGCAATGTGAACCAGGCACAGAGAAGGTGCTAGCAGGGAATTGTCTGCCTGCCTTTCCCCAGTGCTCTGCAAGCTCTCCAGGACAACATAAAATCTGGGGCTCTGTGCTTTCTTTCGTTCTGAACAAGTGTTACTGTTTTCTGCACAAAAGCGATTCTGCGAAGCAATGTGAACACTTCTGCTTCCCAGGCACAGAGAAGGTGCTAGCAGGGAATTCTCTGCCTGCCTTTCCCCAGTGCTCTGCAAGCTCTCCAGGACAACATAAAATCTGGGGCTCTGTGCTTTCTTTCGTTCTGAACAAGTGTTACTGTTTTCTGCACAAAAGCGATTCTGCCAAGCAATGTGAACACTTGTGCTTCCCAGGCACAGAGAAGGTGCTAGCAGGGAATTCTCTGCCTGCCTTTCCCCAGTGCTCTGCAAGCTCTCCAGGACAACATAAAATCTGGGGCTCTGTGCTTTCTTTCGTTCTGAACAAGTGTTACTGTTTTCTGCACAAAAGCGATTCTGCGAAGCAATGTGAACACTTGTGCTTCCCAGGCACAGAGAAGGTGCTAGCAGGGAATTCTCTGCCTGCCTTTCCCCAGTGCTCTGCAAGCTCTCCAGGACAACATAAAATCTGGGGCTCTGTGCTTTCTTTCGTTCTGAACAAGTGTTACTGTTTTCTGCACAAAAGCGATTCTGCGAAGCAATGTGAACACTTCTGCTTCCCAGGCACAGAGAAGGTGCTAGCAGGGAATTCTCTGCCTGCCTTTCCCCAGTGCTCTGCAAGCTCTCCAGGACAACATAAAATCTGGGGCTCTGTGCTTTCTTTCGTTCTGAACAAGTGTTACTGTTTTCTGCACAAAAGCGATTCTGCGAAGCAATATGAACACTTGTGCTTCCCAGGCACAGAGAAGGTGCTAGCAGGGAATTCTCTGCCTGCCTTTCCCCAGTGCTCTGCAAGCTCTCCAGGACAACATAAAATCTGGGGCTCTGTGCTTTCTTTCGTTCTGAACAAGTGTTACTGTTTTCTGCACAAAAGCGATTCTGCGAAGCAATGTGAACACTTCTGCTTCCCAGGCACAGAGAAGGTGCTAGCAGGGAATTCTCTGCCTGCCTTTCCCCAGTGCTCTGCAAGCTCTCCAGGACAACATAAAATCTGGGGCTCTGTGCTTTCTTTCGTTCTGAACAAGTGTTACTGTTTTCTGCACAAAAGCGATTCTGCGAAGCAATGTGAACAGGCACAGAGAAGGTGCTATCAGGGAATTCTCTGCCTGCCTTTCCTTAGTGCTCTGCAAGCTCTCCAGGACAACATAAAATCTGGGGTTCTGTGCTTTCTTTCATTCTGAACAAGTGTTACTGTTTTCTGCACAAAAGCGATTCTGCGAAGCAATGTGAACACTTCTGCTTCCCAGGCACAGAGAAGGTGCTAGCAGGGAATTCTCTGCCTGCCTTTCCCCAGTGCTCTGCAAGCTCTCCAGGACAACATAAAATCTGGGGCTCTGTGCTTTCTTTCGTTCTGAACAAGTGTTACTGTTTTCTGCACAAAAGCGATTCTGCGAAGCAATGTGAACACTTCTGCTTCCCAGGCACAGAGAAGGTGCTAGCAGGGAATTCTCTGCCTGCCTTTCCCCAGTGCTCTGCAAGCTCTCCAGGACAACATAAAATCTGGGGCTCTGTGCTTTCTTTCGTTCTGAACAACTGTTACTGTTTTCTGCACAAAAGCGATTCTGCGAAGCAATGTGAACACTTGTGCTTCCCAGGCACAGAGAAGGTGCTAGCAGGGAATTCTCTGCCTGCCTTTCCCCAGTGCTCTGCAAGCTCTCCAGGACAACATAAAATCTGGGGCTCTGTGCTTTCTTTCGTTCTGAACAAGTGTTACTGTTTTCTGCACAAAAGCGATTCTGCGAAGCAATGTGAACACTTCTGCTTCCCAGGCACAGAGAAGGTGCTAGCAGGGAATTCTCTGCCTGCCTTTCCCCAGTGCTCTGCAAGCTCTCCAGGACAACATAAAATCTGGGGCTCTGTGCTTTCTTTCGTTCTGAACAAGTGTTACTGTTTTCTGCACAAAAAGCGATTCTGCGAAGCAATGTGAACACTTCTGCTTCCCAGGCACAGAGAAGGTGCTAGCAGGGAATTCTCTGCCTGCCTTTCCCCAGTGCTCTGCAAGCTCTCCAGGACAACATAAAATCTGGGGCTCTGTGCTTTCTTTCGTTCTGAACAAGTGTTACTGTTTTCTGCACAAAAGCGATTCTGCGAAGCAATGTGAACACTTCTGCTTCCCAGGCACAGAGAAGGTGCTAGCAGGGAATTCTCTGCCTGCCTTTCCCCAGTGCTCTGCAAGCTCTCCAGGACAACATAAAATCTGGGGCTCTGTGCTTTCTTTCGTTCTGAACAAGTGTTACTGTTTTCTGCACAAAAGCGATTCTGCGAAGCAATGTGAACACTTGTGCTTCCCAGGCACAGAGAAGGTGCTAGCAGGGAATTCTCTGCCTGCCTTTCCCCAGTGCTCTGCAAGCTCTCCAGGACAACATAAAATCTGGGGCTCTGTGCTTTCTTTCGTTCTGAACAAGTGTTACTGTTTTCTGCACAAAAGCGATTCTGCGAAGCAATGTGAACACTTCTGCTTCCCAGGCACAGAGAAGGTGCTAGCAGGGAATTCTATGCCTGCCTTTCCTCAGTGCTCTGCAAGCTCTCCAGGACAACATAAAATCTGGGGCTCTGTGCTTTCTTTCATTCTGAACAAGTGTTACTGTTTTCTGCACAAAAGCGATTCTGCGAAGCAATGTGAACACTTCTGCTTCCCAGGCACAGAGAAGGTGCTAGCAGGGAATTCTCTGCCTGCCTTTCCCCAGTGCTCTGCAAGCTCTCCAGGACAACATAAAATCTGGGGCTCTGTGCTTTCTTTCGTTCTGAACAAGTGTTACTGTTTTCTGCACAAAAGCGATTCTGCGAAGCAATGTGAACACTTCTGCTTCCCAGGCACAGAGAAGGTGCTAGCAGGGAATTCTCTGCCTGCCTTTCCCCAGTGCTCTGCAAGCTCTCCAGGACAACATAAAATCTGGGGCTCTGTGCTTTCTTTCGTTCTGAACAAGTGTTACTGTTTTCTGCACAAAAGCGATTCTGCGAAGCAATGTGAACACTTCTGCTTCCAGGCACAGAGAAGGTGCTAGCAGGGAATTCTCTGCCTGCCTTTCCCCAGTGCTCTGCAAGCTCTCCAGGACAACATAAAATCTGGGGCTCTGTGCTTTCTTTCGTTCTGAACAAGTGTTACTGTTTTCTGCACAAAAGCGATTCTGCGAAGCAATGTGAACACTTGTGCTTCCCAGGCACAGAGAAGGTGCTAGCAGGGAATTCTCTGCCTGCCTTTCCCCAGTGCTCTGCAAGCTCTCCAGGACAACATAAAATCTGGGGCTCTGTGCTTTCTTTCGTTCTGAACAAGTGTTACTGTTTTCTGCACAAAAGCGATTCTGCGAAGCAATGTGAACACTTGTGCTTCCCAGGCACAGAGAAGGTGCTAGCAGGGAATTCTCTGCCTGCCTTTCCCCAGTGCTCTGCAAGCTCTCCAGGACAACATAAAATCTGGGGCTCTGTGCTTTCTTTCGTTCTGAACAAGTGTTACTGTTTTCTGCACAAAAGCGATTCTGCGAAGCAATGTGAACACTTGTGCTTCCCAGGCACAGAGAAGGTGCTAGCAGGGAATTCTCTGCCTGCCTTTCCCCAGTGCTCTGCAAGCTCTCCAGGACAACATAAAATCTGGGGCTCTGTGCTTTCTTTCGTTCTGAACAAGTGTTACTGTTTTCTGCACAAAAGCGATTCTGCGAAGCAATGTGAACAGGCACAGAGAAGGTGCTAGCAGGGAATTGTCTGCCTGCCTTTCCCCAGTGCTCTGCAAGCTCTCCAGGACAACATAAAATCTGGGGCTCTGTGCTTTCTTTTCGTTCTGAACAAGTGTTACTGTTTTCTGCACAAAAGCGATTCTGCGAAGCAATGTGAACACTTGTGCTTCCCAGGCACAGAGAAGGTGCTAGCAGGGAAATCTCTGCCTGCCTTTCCCAGTGCTCTGCAAGCTCTCCAGGACAACATAAAATCTGGGGCTCTGTGCTTTTTTCTTTCGTTCTGAACAAGTGT
>NW_027437088.1:0-30651 GCF_047716275.1 Strix uralensis
TGGGGGGGTCTCGTGGGGAATCTGTGGGGCTGGGGGGGGTCCCTGTGGGGCGGGGGGGGGTCATGGGGGTCCCCATGGGGAATTTATGGGGCTGGGGGGGGGGATTGGGGGGTCCCTGCCATGGGGGTCCCGTGGGGAATTTATGGGGCTGGGGGGGGGATTGGGGGGTCTCTGTGGGTCTGGGGGGGGCCATGGGGGTCCCGTGGGGAAATTATGGGGCTGGGGGGGATCGGGGGGTCCCTGTGGGGCTGGGGGGAGCCCTGTGGGGTGGGGAGGGGGGGGCATGGGGGTCCCCTGTGGGGAATTTATGGGGCTGGGGGGAAATTGGGGGGCCCTGTGGGGCGGGGGGGGCAATGGGACATCATTCATGGGGGCCGGGGGGGGCCATGGGGGGTCCCGGGGCGGGGGGGGGGCGCTGAGGACACCCACAGAGGCCTCCCCCCACCCAGAACTACAACTCCCGCCATGCCCCGCGCCGCCGCCATTTTTTTCTCCACCCACCGTCGCCGCCGCCATTTCCCCTTCCGGCGCGGCGCAGTTACGTCACTTCCGCTTCCGTCATGGCGGCCGCGGTGCGGCTGCGGGCGGCTCCCAGCGCGGAGCAGCCCCGGCTCCCGGCCCAGCTCCTGCCCTGCCGGGTGGGGAGCGACGGACCCGCGCCCGTGGCCGCTTTTCTGCGGGTCCAGCCCGGCCGCGGCGGCGGTGAGGGAACCAGGGGGGGGAGGCTCCGGGGCGGGGGCCTGAGGGGCGCGGAAGCCGCTGTGGGATGGGGGGGGGGGGGGGAATGTGGGGTTGGGATGGGAGAAGGGGGGGACCTGGGGGGGGCTCCTGAGGGGGAGTTGGGGCTGCTGGGGGTGGGATGGGAGAGGGGGGGACCCGGGGGGGCTCCTGGGGGGTTGGGGGGGGGGTGTCTGGGGGGGAGCTGGGCTGCGATGGGAGAGGGGGGGACCCGGGGGGGCTCCTGAGGGAGTTGGGGCTGCTGGGGGGTTGGGATGGGAGAGGGGGGACCCGGGGGGGCTCCTGGGGGGTTGGGGGGGGGTGTCTGGGGGGAGCTGGGGTTGGGATGGGAGAGGGGGGGACCCGGGGGGCTCCTGGGGGGTTGGGGGGGGGTGTCTGGGGGGAGCTGGGGTTGGATGGGAGAGGGGGGACCCGGGGGGGCTCTGGGGGTTGGGGGGGGTGTCTGGGGGAGCTGGGGCTGCGATGGGAGAGGGGGAGACCCGGGGGGGCTGTGGGGGGGAGCTGGGGCTGGATGGGAGAGGGGGAGACCCGGGGGGGCTCCTGAGGGGTGGGGGGGGTGTTGGGGGGAGCTGGGGCTGGATGGAGAGGGGGGGGACCCAGGGGGGGTCTTTGGGGTGGGGGGGGCGCATCTGCAGGGGCTGCTGTGAGGTTTGAGAACCTGGGGGGGTGGCCTGGGGGGGGGGCGGGGGGGCTGCTGTGGGGCTGGGTGAGGGGGTTTGGGGGGCGAATCACTATGGGGCAGATTTGGGGGTGTTGAAACCCCCCCCCCCCAATTCCTTTCGCTCCCTTTCTTGCCCCCCCCCCCCCCCCCCCCAGAGCTATGGGCCTCATTTCGGGGGCGCCGCTTGGGGGGCCGGGAGCTGCCGCTGCCCCACGGCTACCGGGGGGTGCTGCTGCGGGAGGTGGAGCCCCCCCCGGTGACAACGGAGACCCCCAGGTGAGGGAGCCCCCCCTAGATGGTTTTGGGGTTCCCTGGTACATTTTGGGGTTCTGGGGGGGGGGGGTGTTGACCCCCTGGAGGATTTTCAGCCCCTTTATGGGGGGGATTTTGGGGTCCCTCAAAATATTTTTGAGGTTTCTGAGTTGTTGTGCCCCCCCCCCCCCCCCAAATTTTCAGAACAAATCAAGGGGATTTTGGGGCTCCCCAAATTTCCTTCTAGCTGACCTTTGACCCCCCGCCAGGACCGGTGGGTGACGGTGACGGGGACCTTCGATGTCATCACGGATTGGGGGGCTGACGCTGCCCCCCCCCCCATGGGGGGGCTGGCGCTGGCGCTGCAGTGGGGGCCCCTCGCCCACGCGGTGAGTCCTGGGCTCCCCATTTTGGGGGGGGTCCCCTGACCCCCTGGCTCCCCGTTTTTGGGGGTCCCCTGATCCCCTGGCTCCCCATTTTGGGGTGTCCTGAGCCCCTGGCTCCCTGTTTTGAGGGGGGGGTCCCCTGGCTCCCCATTTGGGGGGGGGGGGGCCTTGATCCCCTAGCTCCCCATTTTGGGGGGTGTCCCCTGATCCCCTCCTTCCCATTTTGGGGGTGACCCCCTGGCTCCCCATTTTGGGGTGTCCCAAGCCCCTGGCTCCCCGTTTTAGGGGGGGACCCCTGGCTCCCCATTTTGTGGAGGGGGGTGTCCCCTGACCCCCTGGCTCCCCATTTTTGGGGGGGGGGGTGTGTCCCCTGGCTCCCCATTTTAGGGCGCTCCCCTGACACCCTGGCTCCCCATTTTGGGGGGGGGGCCCTGACCCCCTCCTTTCCTTTTTGGGGGTGTCCCCCTAATCCCCTGGCTCCCCATTTTAGGGGTGACCCCTGGCTCCCCATTTTTGAGGGGGGGCCCTGATCCCCTGGCTCCCTGGTTTGTGGGGGGGGACGACCCCTGGCTCCCCATTTTGGGGGGTGTCCCCTGACCCCCTGGCTCCCCATTTTGGGGGGGGGCCCAACACCTGGGTCCTCCCTCACCCCTTTTCCCCCCCTCCCAGATCCACGCCCCCATCTCTGAGATTGACAGCAGTGAGGAGGAGGCGGAGCCCTGACAGGCCCCACCCACCCTAAGCCCCTCCCCTTGAGGAGGTGGAGTCTGTAGAAGCCACACCCCCTTCCCCATCTCCACTCTCAATAAAGCAGCTGAGCAACACCAAGTGATGATGTTTAATTAACGGCTGTATACTAATGAGAAGGGGGTGTGGCCTGAGTGGGCGTGGCGGGGGGGGGGCGTGGCCTCACCACTTGCCCCTTTTGCTCCAGTCCTTGGGGGTGAAGTGGAGGCACTTGGCGTCGATCCGCAGCACCCGCTTCAGCATCGCCCGCTCGTGCCCCTCCACGATGTCCTCCGACAGCGTCAGGATGTACTGGCCCTGCGTAAAAATCGGGGCGGGGGGGGTGTCCCCCAAATATTTTAGGCGGGGGTCTCCAAAGATTTAGGGACTCACAGGTATCCAGGAGTGAACCCCAACCCCCCCCCCCCAGGGTTGTGATGCTGCCAAGGGGAGTTGGTGTCCCCAGGTTTTTTCAGGGTGCTTCTTTCCCCCAACCCCGGGGGGACCCCGATATCTTGGGGGGGTGGGAGGGGGGGGGACACACACCCCCCGATATCTGGACGCACCTTGTAGTAGTTGATGAGGTTGAGGTACTGGAGGGTGGAGATGACGTCCTCCTTCTTGATGCTGGTGATCTCGCTGATCTCACTGGAGGGGGGGGAGGATTTGGGGGGGCTGGGAGGCGAGGGGTGGCACCCCCAGATCCCTTCAGCCCCCCCCCCAGTCCCCTCTGGGCCCCCCCAAACTCAAGGATACACACACACGCACCACCCCCACCCCCCCCCCCCAATTTTCCTCTATCCCAGGGAAGCCTGAGGGTGAGCGGAGGGGGCGTGGCCTCAGGGGAAAGGGGCGGGCTTAGGGCTGGCTGGGCGGGGCCTAAGAGTGCAGCCCTTAAGATTGACAGGAAAGGGGGTGGTGCTTGTGCACAGGGGTGTGGCCTGGGAAAGGGGGTGGGGCTTGGACTGCCCATTGACAGCTGGGGGAAGGGGTGTGGAGTCTAGAAGGGGTGTGGCCTTGGAGTGGGCGGGGCTTGGAGCACACCCTGCCTTATTATAAATGGGGGGGGGGGGCCTAGAATGTTGGGGCGGAGCTTTGGGTGGGGGGGCGGGGCCAGGAGCAGCAGCTGGTGCCCCGGGAGCACTTGAGGAGGGGGGTGGAGCCTCGGGGTGTGGGGGGGCGTGGCCTCCAGGGAGGGGGCGTGGCTTACTTGATGGTGATTTGGGGGCGCTCCCCCCCCTCGGCCTTCAGCCCCATGAGGATCTCCAGGATGGTTTGGGACCAGTAGCTGCGGTAGGAGAGGAGCCCCAAATCCGACAGCGGCTTTTCGGGGGTCCCCGTCTTCCCCTCCACCTTCGACAGCTCGTAGCCTGGGGGGGGGCACGACACGGAAAGTGGGGTGTCACACCGAGGCGGGCCCCCCCCCCACACCCTACAGAGGGGGTTTTGGGGTTCCCGCCCCTACCCCAGGGAGTCTGTAGAGTCCCTAAGGAGAGTTTTGGGGTCCCCCCCCAAATTCTCTTACCCCCCCCTTGAAGGCATTTTGGAGTCCTGGTGTACTTTGGGGTGTCCCAGGTGTATTTTGGGGTGTCCCAGGAGGGCTTTGGGCCCCATAAAAGGGGGTTTGGGTTCCCCCCCCCCACCATGTGGGTCTGTAGAGTCCCTAAGGGGATTTTTGGGGTCCCCCCCAGGTTCTATTACCCCACTGGAAGTGATTTTGGATCCCTGGGGTATTTTGGGGTGTCCCGGGGGGGGCTTTTACCCCATGAGAGGGATTTTGGGGTCCCCCCGCAACGGGTTTGGGGTCCCCCCCCCCAACCCCAGAGGGTCTGCAGGGTCACTGGGGAGGGGGGCGGATTTTGGGGCCCCTGGTGTATTTTGGGGCACCCTGGGCCTCCCGGGATGGTTTTTTGGGTCCCCCTCATGGCAGATTTTGCCCCACAAACATTTTTGGGGTTCCTGGTGCATTTTTGGGGCACCCCAGGGGGGTGCGTTGACCCCCTGGGAAGCTTTTCAGAGCCTTTGGGGGGGGGGGAGGAAGATTTTGGGGTCCCCCCCAAATATTATTGAGCTTTGCGAGTCGGTGTTGCCCCCCCCCAAAGGTTTCCCACACACATCAAGGGGATTTTGGGGACCCCCCCAAATATTTTTGGGGTTCCCTGGTGCGTTATTCCCTCCCCCCCCCCCCCATTTTAAAGATTTATTAGGTTTGAAGACTAACGGATTGCGGGGGGGTGTAGGGCTGACTTGGTGGGGTTGTGGGGCTCCCTAAATATTTGGGGGGTCCCTGGGATTTAGGGGGGTCCCCAGGGGTTTGGGGGGGTGGAAATTTGGGGGGGTCGCTCACTGAACTCGATGAGGAGCTTCCGTATGAGGAGCTTCCCGTAGCCCCGGCGCTGGTAGGGCGGCAGCGTCAGGATACAGGCCACGTTGTAATCCTCTGTCGGACTCCTTCTCCTGCGACCCCCCCCCCCCCAGCACCCCCAAAAATTACATGGTACCCCAAAACCACCCCAGGGATCCCCAACCCCCCCTAGGATCCACCAAACCACTCCAGGGATCCCCAAAACACCCCCAGGATCCCCAAACCTCCCCCAGGGATCCCTGAAACCCCCCCAGGGATCCCCAAACCCCCCCTAGGATCCACCAAACCACTCCAGGGATCCCCCAAACCCCCCCAGGGATCCTCGAACGCCCCCCCGGGATCCCGGACCCCCCCCCCAGGGATCCCCGCCCTGCCCCAGGATCCCCAACCCCCCCCAGGGATCCCCCAAACCACCCAGGGATCCCCTGACAACCCCCCCCCCAGAATCCCCAAACCCCCCCAAGATCCCCTCAGGGACCCCCCCCAAACACCCCTAGAACCTCAAAAATCCCCAGGGAGACCACCCCCAGCCCCCCAACCCCCCCAAAGACCCTTCCCCACCCCCTCAGCCCCCCCCCAGGGCCCCCCCCCGCCCCCCAACCCTCCCAGGGACCCCCCCCAAGCCCCCAAACCCCCCCCCCTCCCCAGGCTCCATCCTCACCCCTCTCCTGTCTCTCTATGACCCCTCCCCAACCTCCTCATCCCCCAGGGCTCCCCCCGCATCCCCCCACCTCCCTCAAAATCCTCTTTATCCCCCCAAAACCCCCCCCCTAAGGACCCCCCCCCCCACACCTTGGAGAAATAGCCGACGATGTGGAAGCCCTTGCAGTCGTACTCGGTCATGACGTAAAAAAGAAAAGGATCCGTGTCGTAATACAACGTCTTGTGGTCCAAAAAACACTTGGCCAAGAGGCAAAGATTCTGCGAATAACTCTGGGGGGGGGGGGTCCAGGGGAGTCAGAGAACACCCCAATATTTGTGTGTCCCCCCCCCAAATCCCTTTTTTACCTTATTTTTACGGCCGTCGATCTCGAAGAAGGAAATGGTGCCCTTGCGATAAATCTCGTTGCCCGGGGGGTGTCGTAGGTCGCATTTGGTCTTTGAAAGGGGGGGGGGGGGGGGGGCAAAAAAAAAAAAAAAGGGGGGGGTAAAAAGGGGGAGGTGGGGGGGGGAAATGGATCCATGGGGGGGGAATTTGGGGGGAAATATTGGGGTTTGGGGGGAGAGTTGGGTGCTCGGGGGGGATTGATGCTTCCGGGGGGGGGTGGGATGTCTTAAATCTGCCCTGGGGGGGGGTTGGTGTTACCCCCAGGGGGGGGCAGATCGACTCTGGGGGTACCCAAGGAGGGTGGATTCACCCTGAGGGGGTCCCCAAACCCCCTAGGGGCGTTCCACAATGGTTGAGGGGGGGTTGGTGTTACCCTGGGGGTCCCCAAGTTCCCCCAAGGAGGGCAGATCCATCCCGGGGGAGCCTCAAATCCCCCCAGGGGGGTCCTAAACCCCCCCCGAAAGGTCCTAAATCACCCCAGAAAGGTCCTAAATCACCCCAGGGGGGTCCCCAATTGTTGTGGGGGGTCCCCAATTGTGCAGGGGACGGTCAGTGTTAACCTGGGGGTCCCCAAGTTACCTCCAGGAAGGCAGATCATCCCGGGGGAAGCCTCAAATCCCCCCGGGGGGTCCTAAACCCCCCCCCAAAAGTCCTAAATCACCCCAGAAAAGTCCTAAATCACCCCAGAAAGGTCCTAAATCACCCCAGGGGGGTCCCCAATTGTTGTGGGGGTTCCCAATTGTTCAGGGGAGGGTTGGTGTTAATCTGGGGGTCCCCAAGTTCCCCCAAGGAGGGCAGATCCATCCCGGGGGAGCCTCAAATCCCCCCAGGGGGGTCCTAAACCCCCCCCGAAAAGTCCTAAATCACCCCAGAAAGGTCCTAAATCACCCCAGGGGGGTCCCCAATTGTTGTGGGGGGTCCCAATTGTGCAGGGGACGGTCAGTGTTAACCTGGGGGGTCCCCAAGTTACCTCAAGGAAGGCAGATCCATCCCGGGGGAGCCTCAAATCCCCCCAGGGGGGTCCTAAACCCCCCCCCAAAAAGTCCTAAATCACCCCAGAAAAGTCCTAAATCACCCCAGGGGGGTCCCCAATTGTTGTGGGGTTCCCCAATTGTTCAGGGGAGGGTTGGTGTTAATCTGGGGGTCCCCAAGTTCCCCAAGGAGGGCAGATCCACCCCGGGGGAGCCTCAAATCCCCCCAGGGGGGTCCTAACCCCCCCCAAAAGTCCTAAATCACCCCAGAAAAGTCCTAAATCACCCCAGGGGGGTCCCCAATTGTTGTGGGGGTTCCCCAATTGTTCAGGGGAGGGTTGGTGTTAATCTGGGGGTCCCCAAGTTCCCCCAAGGAGGGCAGATCCACCCCGGGGGAGCCTCAAATCCCCCCAGGGGGGTCCTAAACCCGCCCAAAAAGTCCTAAATCACCCCAGGGGGGTCCCTAATTGTTGGGGGGGGTGGTCCCCAGTCGTTGTAGGGGGCGGTTCCTTACCAGGTGACGCTGGAGGCAGCGGAGGCTGTGGCCGTACTTGAGGCAGAACTCGCAGAGGTAGAGGACGGGCAGCGCCGTCAGCTCCTGGGGGTACGGGGAGAAGTACCAGGGTTTGAGGCGGTGCCCGCCCCAGCTCGATGCACTCGATGTTTTTCATCCGCGTGACGATGTCGTCGTGGCTCCGGTCCGACACCAGGCTGCCCGTCATCCGTGGCGCCGAGGGGGCCCCGTCCGATGAGTCCTGAGAGTCCTGGTGGGTGGGGGGGATGTTGGGGTTACCCCCAGGGCTGAGCCCCTTCATGCTGCCTGGGGGCTGAGTCGCCCTTCCCCTGCCTCACTTTCCCCACTTTAAGGCTGTTTTCCCCCCTTTTAGGCCCCATTTCCCCTCCCCTGCCTCACTTTCCCCACTTCAAAGCCGTTTTTTTCCCCCTTTTAGGCCCCATTTTCCCTCCTCTATCTCAGTTTCCCTCATACAGGTGCCGCTTCTTCCCCCTTGTGCCTCAATTTCCCCATTTTAAGGCTGTTTTCCCCCCTTTTAGGCCCCATTTATCCATCCCCTGCCTCACTTTCCCGAGTTTAAAGCCAGTTTTTTCCTTCTTTTAGGCCCCATTTCCTCTCCCCTGCCTCACTTTCCCCACTTCAAAGCAGATTTTCCCCCTTTCTAGGCCCCATTTTCCCTCCCTTTCCTCACTTTCCCCACTTTAAAGCCCTTTTTTCTCTTTTAGGCCCCATTTTCCCTCCCCTGCCTCACTTTCCCCACTTTAAGGCTGTTTTTTCCCTCTTTTAGGCCCCATTTTCCCTCCTCTACCTCAGTTTCCCTCAAACAGGTGCCGCTTCTTCCCCTTGTGCCTCAGTTTCCCCATTTCAGGGCTCTTTTCCCCTTTTAGGCCCCATTCTCCCTCCCCTGCCTCACTTTCCCCACTTTAAAGCCCTTTTTTCTCTTTTAGGCCCCATTTTCCCTCCCCTGCCTCACTTTCCCCACTTTAAGGCTGTTTTTTCCCTTTTTAGGCCCTCTTTTGCCACACCTGCCTCAGTTTCCCCACTTTAAAGCCGTTTTTTTTCCCCCTTTTAGGCCCATTCTCCCTCCCCTGCCTCACTTTCCCCACTTCAAAGCATATTTTTCCCCTTTCTAGCCCCATTTTCCCTCCCTTCCCTCACTTTCCCCACTTTAAAGCTGTTTTATCCCCCTTTTAGGCCCCATTTCCCCTCCCCTACCTCAGTTTCCCTCATACAGGTGCCGCTTCTTCCCCTTGTGCCTCAGTTTCCCCATTTTAGGGCTCTTTTCCCACTTTTTTTTGCCCCATTTATCCATCCCCTGTCTCACTTTCCCAAGTTTAAAGCCAGTTTATCCCCTTTTAGGCCCCATTTTCTCTCCTTTGCCTCACTTTCCCGAGTTTAAAGACATTTTTTCCCTCTTTTAGGCCCCATTTTCCCTCCTCTACCTCAGTTTCCCTCATACAGGTGCCGCTTCTTCCCCCTTGTGCCTCAGTTTCCCCATTTTAGGGCTGTTTTTCCCCTTTTTTGCCCCATTTATCCATCCCTTGCCTCACTTTCCCCCCTTTAAAGCCGTTTTTTTCCCACTTTTAAGCCCCATTTTCCCTCCCTTTCCTCACTTTCCCCACTTTAAAGCCCTTTTTCCTCTTTTAGGCCCCTTTTTCCCTCTCCTGCCTCACTTTCCCCATTTTAAAGACATTTTTTCTCTCTTTTAGGCCTTATTTTGTCTCTTTTACCTCAGTTTCCCTCATACAGGTGCCGCTTCTTCCCCCTTGTGCCTCAGTTTCCCCATTTTAGGGCTGTTTTTCCCCTTTTTTGCCCCATTTATCCATCCCCTGCCTCACTTTCCCCCCTTTAAAGCCGTTTTTTCCCACTTTTAAGCCCCATTTTCCCTCCCTTTCCTCACTTTCCCCACTTTAAAGCCCTTTTTCCTCTTTTAGGCCCCTTTTTCCCTCTCCTGCCTCACTTTCCCCATTTTAAAGACATTTTTTCTCTCTTTTAGGCCTTATTTTGTCTCTTTTACCTCAGTTTCCCTCATACAGGTGCCGCTTCTTCCCCCTTGTGCCTCAGTTTCCCCATTTTAGGGCTGTTTTTCCCCTTTTTTGCCCCATTTATCCATCCCCTGCCTCACTTTCCCCCCTTTAAAGCCGTTTTTTCCCACTTTTAGGCCCCATTTCCCCTCCCTTTCCTCACTTTCCCCACTTTAACGCCCTTTTTCCTCTTTTAGGCCCCTTTTTCCCTCCCCTGCCTCACTTTCCCCATTTTAAAGACATTTTTTCTCTCTTTTAGGCCTTATTTTCTCTCTTTTACCTCAGTTTCCCTCATACAGGTGCCGCTTCTTCCCCCTTGTGCCTCAGTTTCCCCATTTCAGGGCTGTTTTTTCCCTTTTAGGCCCCATTTTCCCTCCCCTGACTCACTTTCCCCACCTCAAGGCTGTTTGTTTCTCCCTCCCCCCGTCCCCCCCCGCTGCCCCCAGACCTTCACCACTGGGCCACCCCCTCCCCCCCAGTGTCCCCCACCCTCCCAGTGCCCCCCAGTGTCCCCCAGTCCCTCCCAGTGCCCCCCCCCGTGTCCCCCCCCCAACCTCATCGGTGCCCAAACAGGCCGATTTCCTCTTGCGTCCCGGCTGGGCGGCCACTGCCCGGCGAGCGGAGCCGTTCTGCAATGGGGGGGGGGGTGTGTGTGTGTGTCACACACACCCCCCCCTGCACCCCAAAACCTCCCCCCAGGACCTGAGGACCCCCCCCAGCACCTGGTGACCCCCCCCAATGATCATAAGACCCCCCCAAAGGGGCCAAAAACCCCACCTAGGGCTTAGGGACAAGCCCCCACCCCTCTTCCCGGCCTTGGGGACCCCCCCCAGGGCCAAGGGTCCCCCCCAAAGGACTGGAGACACCCCCCAGGGTTTGGGGGCCCCCCCATAAGAGACTAGAGACCCCCCCAGGAGTCAGGGGACACCCCCAAGGGACAAGACCCCCCCCCCAGGGCTTAGGGACCCCCCCAGGGTTTGGGGACCCCCCCCCAACAGACTGAAGCCCCCCCCCCGAGCTTGGGGACCCCCCCCAGGGCTTGGGGACCCCCCCGAGGGACTGGGGATCCCCCCAGTTTGGGTGGGGGGGTTACTGGGGGGTTACTGGGAGGACTGGGAGGTGCTACTGGGAAGGGGGGTGAGTCCTAAGTGGCACCTGTGTTGATAAGAGATTAGCGAGCAATTACTGGTTGGTTACTGGTCTTACTGGTTAGTTACTGGTTAGTATTGGTTGGCTACTAGTTAGTATGGGTCAGTTACTGGTGTTACTGACTGGTTACTGGTTAGATACTGGTTAGTACTGGTCAGTTACTGGTATTAGTGGTTGGTTACTGGTTAGATACTGGTTAGTACTGGTTAGTTACTGGTATTATTAGTTGGTTACTGGTTAATACTGGTCAGTTACTGGTGTTATTGATTGGCTACTGGTTAGATACTGACTAGTACTGGTTAGTTACTGATCTTATTAGTTGGTTACTGGTTAGTACTGGTCAGTTAGTGGTGTTACTGGTTGGCTACTGGTTAGATACTGGTTAGTACTGATGAGTTACTGGTGTTAGTGGTTGGTTACTGGTTAGATATTGGTTAGTTACTGATCATATTAGTTGGTTACTGGTCAGCACTCGTCAGTTACTGGTGTTAGTGTTTGGTTACTGGTTAGATATCGGTTAGTTACTGATCTTATTAGTCGTTACTGGTTAGTAGTGGTCAGTTACTGGTGTGTTTGGTTACTGGTTAGATACTTGTTAGTACTGGTTAGTGACTGATCTTATTAGTTGGCTAGTGGTTAGTTACTACTAGTCAGTTACTGGTACTACTGGTTGGTTACTGGTTAGATATGCGTTAGTACTGGTTACTGGTATTACTCAAGATTTATCAGCTTTACTGAAACACTACTGGTTTTACTGGGAAGCACTGGGAAATGATTGGTGTTACTGGGAAGCTACATAATCAATGCCCTTACTAGGTACTGGTGTTACTGGTTAGTTACTAGTGTTACTGGTTAGCTACTGTAAATTTATCTGCTTTACTGACAAAACACCGGTGTTATTGGGAAGTTACTGGTCTTACTGGGAAATGAGCAGTTGCTACTGGTGTGAATGAAAACTCACCACAGAGTTATTGCTCTTACCAGTTAGTTACTGGTGTTACTAGTTAGTTACTGGTGTTATCAGCCAGCTACTAGTGTTACTGGGCAGCTACTACTTTTATTAAGGGTATACTAGTATTACTGGAATGTACTGGGAACTACTGGTATTACTGGAAAACTGCTACCTGATACCGGTGGGAACACGAAGTTTCTGACCAGGTACTGCTGCTACTGGGTAGTTACTGGTGTTACTGGAGGGGTTGCTGGTGTTACTGGGTGCTTACTGGTGTTACTGGGTGGTTACTGGGATGTACTGGTCTCACCTGGGGGAAGACGGAGGCCTGCGAGGTCTCGGTGGCGGCAGGGACGGGGGTGGCAGGTGACACTACCTCCACCTTACGCTTCTGCGGGGACACCCGTCAGTCCCTCCCAGTCCCTCCCAGTCCCTCCCAGTAAGGCCCAGCCCAGCTGCTGGGTGGCAACTGGGAGCAGTAAGAGGCTCTGTTGCCTCTCCCCAGTGCTCCCAGTATTGCCCCAGTAGCCCCTAGCACTTCCCAATGCCCCCCTCCAGTGCTCCCAGTATCACCCCAGCAGCCCCCCAGTGCTCCCAGTATCGCCCCAGAAGCCCCCAGACATCCCCAGTATCCCTCCAGTGCTCCCAGTATCCCCCCAGCAGCCCCCCAGTGCTCCCAGTATCACCCCAGTAGCCCCTAGAGCTCCCCAGTATAACCCCAGTGCTCCCAGTATCACCCCAGCAACCCCCCAGTGCTCCCAGTATAGCCCCAGCACAGCTCTAGCCCGGGAGGGGGAGGCTCGGGGAACACCCCACCACAGGGATGGGGACATCCTGGGGACAGTGACCCACTGGGGACAAAACCAGGGACCCCCTGGGGTCAGAGACAGTGACAGGGACCTGTTGGGGACAAGGACAGTGACAAGGACCCACTGGGGACAGGGACAGCATGGGGGAACCCTTGGGGACAGGGGTGGGGACCCGTTGGGGACAAAACTAGGGACCCACTGGCGACAGGGACCTGTTGGGGACACACCCAGACACCCACTGGGGACAGGGACAGTGATCTGTTGGGGGACAAGGACAGCGACGAGGACCCACTGGGGACAGACCCAGGAACCCACTGGGGACAGGAACAGTGTTGGGGACCCCTTGGGGACAAAACCAGGGACCCACTGGGGATGGGGACAGTGTTGGGGACCCATTGGGGACAAAACCAGGGACCCACTGGGGACAGAGACAGTGACAGGGAACTATTGGGGACAAGGACAGTGACAAGGACCCACTGGGGACAGGGACAGTGTTGGGGAACCCTTGGGGACAGGGGTGGGGACCCGTTGGGGACAAAACTAGGGACCCACTGGTGACAGGGACCTGTTGGGGACACACCCAGACACCCACTGGGGACAGGGACAGTGACCTGTTGGGGGACAAGGACAGCGACGAGGACCCACTGGGGACAGACCCAGGAACCCACTGGGGACAGGGACAGTGTTGGGGACACCTTGGGGACAAGGATGGGGACCCGATGGGGACAAAACCAGGGACCCAATGGGGATGGGGACAGTGTTGGGGACCCATTGGGGACAAAACCAGGGACCCACTGGGGACAGAGGCAGCGACACGGACCTGTTGGGGACAAGGACAGTGACAAGGACCCACTGGGGACAGGGACAGTGTTGGGGACCCCTTGGGGACAAGGATGGGGACCCGTTGGGGACAAAACCAGGGACCCACTGGTGACAGGGACCTGTTGGGGACAGACCCAGGGACCCCCTGGGGACAAGGATGGTGACAAAGACCCTCCAAAACCAAGGGCCACCATGGCAGGGGAGGACACACACACACACACACGGGGGAGGGGGGGCCACCACAGGACCTGTCAGGGGGACACCCCGGGGCTATTTTTGGGGCCGTTTAGGGGCCATTTGGGACTAGTTGGGGCTACTTGGGGACATTTAGGGACATTTGGGGCCCCTGGGGGTTACCGTGGGGCGCTGGCCGCCGGGCGGGGGGGCCGGGGGGGGCTCGGCCTCGCTCTCCTTGGGCAGGTGAAAGCGAAGGGTGATCTGAACCGGCACCGGCACCCGTCCCTGTCCCCGAGCCCGGTGGCCCCGGTGGCCCCGGTGGCCCCGGCAAGCTCTTCCCGCTGGCGGGGGCCGCCGGCAACGCCAGGTCAGGCTCTTCCTCTGCGCCGGGAGGAAGAGGAGGCATTTAGGGGGGGGGGGGGGGGACATTGTTGGGGGGGGGGGTGGGGAGGGGGGGGACACACGACACACACGGGGACAAAGCCACCGTGTGGCTTTGGGGGACAAAAAAGGGGTGGTGGCCCCCCCCCACCCCCCCCGCCCCGCCAGCAGGGTGGCCCCCACCACCCGCCCCCCCCCCGCCCCCCACTGGCTCCTCCCCAGGTGACCGGGATGTCCCCAAGGTCCCGTTAGTGGGGTTTGGGGGTGTCCCCAAGGTCCCGTAGGGGTGTCCCCAAGGGTTTGGGGTGGCCCCTGAAAAGGGGAGGGGGGCGAGGGAGGAAGGGAAGTGGGGGGGGGCGGGGGCGTGTCTGGGGATGTCCCTTGGGTCTGGATGTCCCCACCCTCCCCTTCCAGGGGTGGCCCCAGGGTTGGGGGGGGGGGTGGGTGACACAGGGGGGTGGCTCCTGACTCTGGGTGTCCCCAACAGCTCCTGGGGTCCCCCCCAAAAGGGGGTCGGGGGAGGTGTGTGGTTCCCCCCCCCCTCCAACCTCAACCCTGAGGGGGTTTGGGGACGTCCCTCAGCTCTGGGTCTGTCCCCAACAGCTCCGTGTGTCCCCTCCTGGCTCCAGGGGTGTCCCCTGGCCCTGAGGTGTGTCCCCAAGACTGTCCCCTGTCCCCACGCTGGCCCTTGGCCCCTTGGGGGTGTCCCCCCAGGACTGTCCCCTGTCCCCTGTCCCTGCCGTGTCCCCTCAGCGCCGGCCCTCGTCTCCGTGCTGTCCCCCACGCTGTCCCCCCAGGCCTTTCTCCTGTCCCCACGCTGGCCCTTGTCCCTGATAGTGTCCCCAATACTGTCCCTTGTCCCTGTGCTGTCCCTGGTGGCCCCCCCAGGCCTGTCCCCTGTCCCCAGTGTCCCCCCCAGCTGTCCCCATAGCTCCACCCCAGCTGTCCTCTGTCCCTGGTGTCCCCCAGGGCTGTCCCCTGTCCCAGTGTCCCCCCAGGGCTGTCCCCAAAGCCCCCCCAAGTTGTCCCCTGTCCCCATAGCGCCCCCCCAAGCTGTCCCCTGTCCCCACAGCCCCCCTCAGCTATCCCCAGTGTCCCCCCATCTGTCCCCTGTCCCCATCGCATCCCCCAGAACCACCTCCCTGTCCCCCCATCCCTCACCCCCCAACTCTCTCCCCCACCCCCCCATCTTGTTCACCACCACCCCCCCCCCCCCTCATGCCGTGTCCCCAAGCTGTCCCCGATGTCCCCAAGCTGTCCCCTCACCGGGTCGCGCTCGGGGAGCCGGGCCGGGAGCCGGGCAGCCCGTTCTTGGTGGGGGTCTTGGCTTCTTTCCGCGGCACCTGCACCCGCTTCAGGTCCAGCCGGTCGTGTGTCACCCATTCGTCCAGCCGCTTGTTGACTGGGGACACAGGCGGGGTGACGATGGCACCCCCGGGTCCCCCCATAGTCTCTCCAGGTCCCCCCATAGCCCCTGTGGCCCCCCGTTGTCCCTCTGTGTCCCCCCATGGCTCCTCTCATGGCTCCTTCAGGTCCCCACCCTGCTCTTGGAGACAAATATGGGGTGACAGAGGGGTGCTGGCACCCCTGGGACCCCCCCATGTCCCCTTATACCCCCCCCATGACCTCACCCTACTCTTGGGGACAAATATAGGGGTGAAACAGGGGTGCTGGCACCCCTAGGACACCCCCATAGTCTCCTCTACACACTCTCCATGTCCCCACCCTACTTTTGGGGACACACATGGGGTCACAAGGGGATGCTGGCCCCCTCAGACCCCCCCATGTCCCACTATACCCCCCTCCATGTCCCCACCCCATTCTTGGGGACACACACAGGGGTGACAGAAGGGTGCTGGCACGCCTCAGACCCCCCCATGTCCCCACCCTACTCTTGGGGACACACATAGGGTGACAGGGATGTGCTGGCACCCCTTGGACCCTCCCATGTCCCCCCATGTCCCCCTATATCCCCTCCATGTCCCCACCCCATTCTTGGGGACACCAGGGGACACACATGGAGGTGACAAAGGGGTGCTGGCACCCCTCAGACCCCCGATGTCCCCCTACACCCCCTCCATGTCCCCACCCTGCTCTTGGGGACACCAGGGGACACACATGGAGGTGACAAAGGGGTGCTGGCACCCCTCAGACCCCCCGATGTCCCCCTACACCCCCTCCATGTCCCCACCCTACTCTTGGAGACACAGATGGGGGTGACAAAGGAGTGCTGGCACCCTTAGGACCCCCCCCACGTCTCCCTACACCCCCTCCATGTCCCCACCCCGCTCTTGGGGACACACATGGGGGTGACAACAGGGTGCTGGCACCCCTGGGACCGCCCCATGTCCCCCCATAGTCCCGCTGTATCTCCTCTATGTCCCCCCCCCCAGCCCTTGGGGACACCAGGGAACACCGGTGGGGCGGTGTCTTCCCCATCCCCATGTCCCCCCCATGTCCCCATGACCCCCCTGTGTCCCCGTGTCCCCCCCACGTCCCCGTGTCCCCCCACTCACAGTCGATGTAGTGGACGTAGAAGAGTTTCCTCCCGCTGATGTCCTTCACGCTCAGGATTTCAGCCAGCGCTGGGGGGGGGGGTGGGGTGTGTGGTGTCACCACCCCCCTTTTGGGGTCACACCCCCCCCCTTCGGGGCCCCCCAAAACCCCCAGGGGACCCCCAGACCCCCCCCAGCCTGGGATGTGCCTCTTTAAGTCCCCCCCCACCCCCCCAATATACCCCCCAACCCCACAAGCCCCGCCCCTCTCTCCTGAAGCCACGCCCCCGCGCCAAAGCCACGCCCCCTCCCTGCCACAAACCCTATCCAAGCCCCCCCCCCCCCCGCGCGCACCACGCCCCCTTCCCCCAATCCCCATCAGGCCACGCCCCCCTTGCGCGCAGACCACGCCCGTTTCCCCTCATAGGCTCCTCCCCCTCCAAGCCCCGCCCCCGTCCCCGCCCCGCTCACGCCACTCATCCTCGTTGTCCTGGTTACGGCGCAGGACGGGCAGGCGGCAGCCCTCGGACACTTCCCCCTGCGAGGGAACGGGGGGGGGGGAGCGTCAGCCCAGGGGGGTCCCCGGGGATCCCCACAACCCCGGGGGGGGTTCCCCGTTCCCCCGCCCCCCCTCCCCCCCCTTCCTCACCACCTCCGCCATCCTCCCGGCCTCCGCTTCCGGGCCGCCGGACCTACTTCCGGGATTTGCCCCGCCCCTTCCGGTTCCACCGCGGGGGGGGGAAAGAGGCCACGCCCCCTCCCTCCCAGCCTATGTCGAAAGGGGCGGGGCCTTCCCGGCAGCCGCGGTCACGTGGGCGGCGGCGCTTCCGCAAGCGGCGGCGGGATCGTCTCGCCTCCCCCCCCCTCCCCCTCCCCTCCCCGGTGTCCCCGGGACCCCCCCGGTGTCCCCCCCCTCCCTTTCCCCCCCGCCATGGAGGACGGTGAGTGCCACCCCCCCCCCCTTATTTGTGAGGGGGGGTCTCCCCCTTTTTTTTCCCCTCCCCTCATGACGTCAAAGACGTTGGGGGCCGTCAGTAGGTTCCAGGGTTAACACGGGAGCGAGGACGCTTTAAGGAGGAAGGGGGCGTGTTAAAAGCGGGGGGGGGGGGGGCTCCTGAAGGGTTGGGGGGGGGGAGGAGGGGGAGAGGGGGACACCCCCTTAATACGACCCCCCCTTTAATGTGACCCCCCCCCTTTTTTTTCACCCCAGTGACCCCCCCGGATCTTCTCCCCTTCCTCCTGCAGCAAGACTGGGGTGCACAGGGTGAGTGGGGGGGGGAATTGGGGGCGGGGGGGTGGAAATCTGGGGATCTGCCCCCCCCCCCCCCCCGAAGTGTGGGGGGGGTGGATTTAGGGGGGGGGGGGGGGGGTGTCTCACCCTGGGTCCCCCCAGCAGAGGCGGGGGGGGCCGCCCCCTTCGTGGAGATCCTGGAGCAGCCGAAGCCGCGGGGGATGCGCTTCCGCTACAAGTGCGAGGGGCGCTCGGCCGGCAGCATCCCCGGGGAGCACAGCACCGACACCACCAAGACCCACCCCACCATCCGCGTGAGTTTCCAGTAGAAACCAGTATAAACCAGTATAAACCAGTATAAGTCCAGGAATTGCTTAGGACCCCTCCCTGACCCCTCTCAGGGTCCCGCCCCCCCCCCCCGGTGTCGCTATCCCTGGGGAGCACAGCACCGACACCACCAAGACCCACCCCACCATCCGCGTGAGTTTCCAGTAGAAACCAGTATAAACCAGTATAAACCAGTATAAGTCCAGGAATTGCTTAGGACCCCTCCCTGACCCCTCTCAGGGTCCCACCCCCGCCCCGGTGTTGCTATCCCTGGGGAGCACAGCACCGACACCACCAAGACCCACCCCACCATCCGCGTGAGGTTTCCAGTAGAAACCAGTACAAACCAGTACAAACCAGTATAAGGCACTATGCACTGGTACCTGTCTGGGAACCCCTCCAACCCCTCTCAGCGCCCCCCCAGTGCCCCCATCTGCAGCAATCTCAACACCCACCCCCCCAAAACCCCTGCTATCATCCATATAAGCTTCCCAGTATAAACCAGTAGAAACCAGTATAAACCAGTATAACCCACTACACACTGGTATCCCCTGGGAACCCCCTAACCCCTCTCAGCGCCCCCCCAGTGCCCCCATCCCCAGAAATCTCAACACCCACCCCCCCAAAACCGCTCCTATCATCTGTATAAGCTTCCCAGTAGAAACCAGTATAAACCAGTATAAGCCACTACACACTGGTATCCCCTGGGAACCCCCCCAACCCCTCTCAGCGCCCCCCCAGTGCCCCCATCTGCAGCAATCTCAACACCCCCCCCCCCAAAAACCCTTCCTATCATCCGTATAAGCTTCGCAGTAGAAACCAGTAGAAACCAGTATAAACCAGTACAAACCAGTATAAGGCACTACGCACTGGTACCTGTCTGGGAACCCCTCCAACCCCTCTCAGCGCCCCCCCAGTGCCCCCATCCCCAGAAATCTCAACACCCACCCCCCCAAAACCCTTCCTATCATCTATATACGCTTCCCAGTAGAAACCAGTATAAACCAGTATAAACCAGTATAAGGCACTATGCACTGGTATCCCCTGGGAACCCCCCAACCCCTCTCAGCGCCCCCCCAGTGCCCCCATCCCCAGAAATCTCAACACCCACCCCCCCAAAACCCCTCCTATCATCCGTATACGCTTCCCAGTATAAACCAGTACAAACCAGTATAAACCAGTATAAACCAGTACAAACCAGTACATTCTCCGGGTTGCAGGTGAACAACTACCGGGGCCCGGGGCGGGTACGGGTGTCGCTGGTGACCAAGGAGCCCCCGCACCGGCCGCACCCCCACGAGCTGGTGGGCAAGGACTGTCCGCGACGGCTACTACGAGGCCGAGCTGCCCCCCGAGCGCAACGTCCACAGGTGGGCGGGGCCACGGGAACCCCAAATTTGGGGGGGGGGGGGGATGATGCACCCCCAAAATTTATGGGGGACCCCCCCCCCAGGATGTCTAGGACCCCCTAAATATATGGGGGTGCACCCCCCCGATTTATGGGACCCCACCAAAATGTCTGTGACCCCCCCCCAAATATCTGGGGGTTACCCCCCCAAAATGTCTGAGACCCCCCAAAAAATATGGGGGGGTCCCCAAATATATGGGACCCCCCCCAAGATGTCTGAGACCCCCCCAAATATCTGGGGGTGCCCCCCCAATTTATGGGACCCCCAAAATGTCTGCGACCCCCCCAAATATCTGGGGGTGCCTCCCCCAATTTATGGGACCCCCTCAAAATGTCTGAGACCCCCCAAAAATATGGGGGGGTCCCCAAATATATGGGACCCCCCCCAAGATGTCTGAGACCCCCCCAAATATCTGGGGGTGCCCCCCCACTTTATGGGACCCCCCAGGATGTCTGTGACCCCCCCCAATATCTGGGGGTGCCTCCCCCAATTTATGGGACCCCTCAAAATGTCTGAGACCCCCCAAAAATATGGGGGGGTCCCCAAATATATGGGACCCCCCCCAAGATGTCTGAGACCCCCCCAAATATCTGGGGGTGCCCCCCCAATTTATGGGACCCCCCAAAATGTCTGCGACCCCCCCAAATATCTGGGGGTGCCCCCCCCAATTTATGGGACCCCTCAAAATGTCTGAGACCCCCCAAAAATATGGGGGGGTCCCCAAATATATGGGACCCCCCCCAAGATGTCTGAGACCCCCCCAAATATCTGGGGGTGCCCCCCCCAATTTATGGGACCCCCCAGGATGTCTGTGCCCCCCCCCCAATATCTGGGGGTGCCCCCCCCCACTTTATGGGACCCCCCCAAAATGTCTGCGACCCCCCCAAATATCTGGGGGTGCCCCCCCCACTTTATGGGACCCCCCAAAATGTCTGCGACCCCCCAAATATCTGGGGGTGCCCCCCCCACTTTATGGGCCCCCCCAAAATGTCTGCGACCCCCCCAAATATCTGGGGGTGCCTCCCCCAATTTATGGGACCCCTCAAAATGTCTGAGACCCCCCAAAAATATGGGGGGGTCCCCAAATATATGGGACCCCCCCCAAGATGTCTGAGACCCCCCCAAATATCTGGGGGTGCCCCCCCCAATTTATGGGACCCCCCAGGATGTCTGTGCCCCCCCCCAATATCTGGGGGTGCCCCCCCCACTTTATGGGACCCCCCCAAAATGTCTGCGACCCCCCCAAATATCTGGGGGTGCCCCCCCCACTTTATGGGACCCCCCAAAATGTCTGCGACCCCCCCAAATATCTGGGGGTGCCCCCCCCAATTTATGGGACCCCCCCCCCCCAAAATGGCCGGGTCCCACCTGACCTATTTCCCCCCCCCCCCAATTTTTGGGCCAGTTTCCAGAATTTAGGGATTCAGTGCGTGAAAAAACGGGAGTTGGAGGCGGCGGTGGCCGAACGGATCCGCACCAATAACAACCCCTTCAACGGTACTGGGAGCACTGGGAGCACTGGGAGGGGGACTGGGAGGGGGGCAGGGGTTACTGGGAGGCACTGGGGGGGATTGGGCAGGTTACTGGGGGTTACTGGGAGGCACTGGGGGGGATTGGGAGGGTTACTGGGAGCACTGGGAGTTACTGGGAGGCACTGGGGCTTACTGGGAGGATTGAGCAGGTTACTGGGAGTTACTGGGCGTTACTGGGAGGCACTGGGGGGGATTGGGAGGGTTACTGGGAGCACTGGGAGTTACTGGAAAGCACTGGGGCTTACTGGGAGGCACTGGGGGGGATTGGGAGGGTTACTGGGAGCACTGGGAGTTACTGGGAGGCACTGGGGCTTACTGGGGGGATTGAGCAGGTTACTGGGAGTTACTGGGCGTTACTGGGAGGCACTGGGGGGGATTGGGAGGGTTACTGGGAGCACTGGGAGTTACTGGGAGGCACTGGGGCTTACTGGGGGGATTGAGCAGGTTACTGGGAGTTACTGGGCGTTACTGGGAGGCACTGGGGGGGATTGGGAGGGTTACTGGGAGCACTGGGAGTTACTGGAAAGCACTGGGGCTTACTGGGAGGCACTGGGGGGGATTGGGCTGGGGGGATTGGGAGGGTTACTGGGAGCACTGGGAGTTACTGGGAGGCACTGGGGCTTACTGGGGGGATTGAGCAGGTTACTGGGAGTTACTGGGCGTTACTGGGAGGCACTGGGGGGATTGGGAGGGTTACTGGGAGCACTGGAGTTACTGGAAAGCACTGGGGCTTACTGGGAGGCACTGGGGGGGATTGGGAGGGTTACTGGGAGCACTGGGAGTTACTGGGAGGCACTGGGGCTTACTGGGGGGATTGAGCAGGTTACTGGGAGTTACTGGGCGTTACTGGGAGGCACTGGGGGGATTGGGAGGGTTACTGGGAGCACTGGGAGTTACTGGGAGGCACTGGGGCTTACTGGGGGGATTGAGCAGGTTACTGGGAGTTACTGGGCGTTACTGGGAGGCACTGGGGGGGATTGGGAGGGTTACTGGGAGCACTGGGAGTTACTGGAAAGCACTGGGGCTTACTGGGAGGCACTGGGGGGGATTGGGCAGGTTACTGGGAGCACTGGGAGTTACTGGGAGGCACTGGGGCTTACTGGGAGGATTGAGCAGGTTACTGGGAGTTACTGGGCGTTACTGGGAGGCACTGGGGGGGGATTGGGAGGGTTACTGGGAGCACTGGGAGTTACTGGGAGGCACTGGGGCTTACTGGGAGGATTGAGCAGGTTACTGGAGTTACTGGGCGTTACTGGGAGGCACTGGGGGGATTGGGAGGGGTTACTGGGGAGCACTGGGAGTTACTGGGAGGCACTGGGGCTTACTGGGGGGATTGAGCAGGTTACTGGGAGTTACTGGGCGTTACTGGGAGGCACTGGGGGGGATTGGGAGGGTTACTGGGAGCACTGGGAGTTACTGGAAAGCACTGGGGCTTACTGGGAGGCACTGGGGGGGATTGGGAGGGTTACTGGGAGCACTGGGAGTTACTGGGAGGCACTGGGGCTTACTGGGGGGATTGAGCAGGTTACTGGGAGTTACTGGGCGTTACTGGGAGGCACTGGGGGGATTGGGAGGGTTACTGGGAGCACTGGGAGTTACTGGGAGGCACTGGGGCTTACTGGGGGGATTGAGCAGGTTACTGGGAGTTATTGGGCGTTACTGGGAGGCACTGGGGGGGATTGGGAGGGTTACTGGGAGCACTGGGAGTTACTAGGAAAGCACTGGGGCTTACTGGGAGGCACTGGGGGGATTGGGAGGGTTACTGAGAGCACTGGGAGTTACTGGGAGGCACTGGGGCTTACTGGGAGGATTGAGCAGGTTACTGGGAGTTACTGGCGTTACTGGGAGGCACTGGGGGGATTGGGAGGGTTACTGGGAGCACTGGGAGTTACTGGGAGGCACTGGGGCTTACTGGGAGGATTGAGCAGGTTACTGGGAGTTACTGGGCGTTACTGGGAGGCACTGGGGGGGATTGGGAGGGTTACTGGGAGCACTGGGAGTTACTGGAAAGCACTGGGGCTTACTGGGAGGCACTGGGGGGGATTGGGAGGGTTACTGGGAGCACTGGGAGTTACTGGGACGTTTCTGGTGGTTCCTGGGTTTTTCTGACGGTTCCTGGGGGGTTTGGGGGTTCCTGGGGGGTTTTGGGGGTTCCTGGGAGTACTGGGGGTTGCGGGGGGGGTTACTGGTCCTTACTGGGAGCACTGGGAGTTATTGGGATGTTTCTGGTGGTTCCTGGGTTTTTCTGATGGTTCCTGGGGGGTTTTGGGGGTTCCTGGGGGGTTTTGGGGTTCCTGGGGGTTTTGGGGGTTCCTGGGGGGTTTTGGGGTTCCTGGGGGTTTTGGGGGTTCCTGGGGGGTTTTGGGAGTTCCTGGGAGTACTGGGGGGGTGCTGGGGGGGTTACTGGTCCTTACTGGGAGCACTGGGAGTTACTGGGACGTTTCTGGTGGTTCCTGGGTTTTTCTGACGGTTCCTGGGGGGGTTTGGGGGTTCCTGGGGGGGTTTTGGGGTTCCTGGGGGTTTTGGGGGTTCCTGGGGGGTTTTGGGAGTTCCTGGGAGTACTGGGGGTTGCGGGGGGGGGTTACTGGTCCTTACTGGGAGCACTGGGAGTTATTGGGACGTTTCTGGTGGTTCCTGGGTTTTTCTGATGTTTCCTGGGGGGTTTTGGGGTTCCTGGGGGGTTTTGGGGTTCCTGGGGGGTTTTGGGGGTTCCTGGGGGGTTTTGGGAGTTCCTGGGAGTACTGGGGGTTGCGGGGGGGGTTTACTGGTCCTTACTGGGAGCACTGGGAGTTACTGGTACGTTTCTGGTGGTTCCTGGGTTTTTCTGACGGTTCCTGGGGGTTTTCGGGGGTTCCTGGGGGGTTTTGGGGTTCCTGGGGGGGGTTTGGGGTTCCTGGGGGGTTTTGGGAGTTCCTGGGAGTACTGGGGGTTGCGGGGGGGTGTTACTGGTCCTTACTGGGAGCACTAGGAGTTACTGGGACGTTTCTGGTGGTTCCTGGGTTTTTTCTGACGGTTCCTGGGGGGGTTTGGGGGTTCCTGGGGGGTTTTGGGGTTCCTGGGGGGTTTTGGGGTTCCTGGGGTTTTGGGGGTTCCTGGAGTACTGGGGGGTGCTGGGGGGTTACTGGTCCTTACTGGGAGCACTGGGAGTTACTGGGACGTTTCTGGTGGTTCCTGGGTTTTTCTGATGGTTCCTGGGGGGTTTTGGGGGTTCCGGGGGGGGTTTTGGGGTTCCTGGGGGGTTTTGGGGGTTCCTGGGAGTACTGGCGGGGTGCTGGGGGGGGTTACTGGTGCTTACTGGGCCTTACTGGGAGCACTGGGAGCTGACGGTGTGCTGGCAGTGGCCGGCGGAGCAGCGCGGGGGCGAGTACGACCTGAGCGCGGTGCGACTCTGCTTCCAGGTGTGGGTGCGGGGCCCCGGGGGGCTGCACCCCCCTGCCCCCCGTCCTCTCCCAGCCCGTCTATGACAACCGTGAGTGACCCCCCCCCAGGCCCCTCAGCACCCCCAAATCCCCCCCCCCGACACCCCCAGGCCCCCCTGTTGCCCCCCCATAGCACCCCCTAGACCCCCCCCTTGGCCCCCCCCAGATCTGCCACAGCCCCTCCCAGACCCCCCTGGAGACCCCCCAGATCTCCCTGGACCCCTCCAGACCCCCCCCCCCAGACCCCCGTAGCCCCCCCAGACCCTTCCAGACCCTCCATAGCCCCCCCTTGACCCCCAGAAGCCTCCCCAGACCCCCTGTAGCCCCCCAGATCTCCCTAGATGCCCCCATAGCCCCCCCCGACCCCCCGTAGCCCCCCCAGACCCCTTGTAGTCCCCCCAGACCACCCGTAGCCCCCCCAGACCCCCTGTGGCCCCCCCAGACCCCCCGTAGCCCCCCCAGACCCCTTGTAGTCCCCCAGACTACCCGTAGCCCCCCCCAGACCCCTTGTAGCCCCCCCATAGCCCCCCCAGACCACCCGTAGCCCCCCCAGACCCCTTGTAGCCCCCCAGACCCCCTGTAGCCCCCCCAGACCCCTTGTAGTCCCCCCAGACCACCCATAGCCCCCCCCAGACCCCTTGTAGCCCCCCAGACCCCCCGTAGCCCCCCCAGACCCCTCATAGCCCCCCAGACTCCTTGTAGCCCCCCAGACCCTCCATAGCCCCCCAGACCCCCCATAGCCCCCCCCGAGCCCCCCCAGCCCCCCTGTAGCCCCCCCCAGACCCCCCCCAGACTTCCCCTGCCCCTCCCAACCCCCCCCCCGACCCCCCCCATAGGCCCCTCCCACGTTCCCCAACCCCACGCGGGACACACGTGACTCACCGAGCGATCACGTGACGCGAGACGTGTCGATCCCGTGACACGCCGGGCGGTCACGTGTTCTGCACACGTGTGAGGCCAGCGCTGGCGATGACAGGGTGTCCCCAACACGCCTGGCAGGGGCGGGGCCTGGGACTGTCACCCCGTGTCACCCCATGTCACCCCGTGTGACCTTACGCCACCTCCTGTGACCTCGTGTCACCCTCTATGTCACCCTGTGTCACCGCGTGTCACCTCATGTGACCTTACGCCCTCCTGTGACCCCATGTCACCCTATGTGACAGCCTGTGTCACCCCGTGTCACTCTGTGTCACCCCATGTGACCCTGTGTCATCCCATGTCACCCTACATGATCTTGTGTCACCCCAGGTCACCCTGTGTCACCCCCCATGACCTTGTGTCACCCCGTGTGTGACCTTGTGCCACCCCACGTGGCCCCATGTCACCCTGTGCCCCCCCATGTGACCCCCCATGACCGTGTGACCCCCCATGACCATGTGACCCCCCGTGTGACCCCCCATGTGCCCCCCCATGACCGTGTGACCCCCGTGTGCCCCCTCATGGCCGTGTGACCCCCCATGACCACGTGACCCCCCCTGTGCCCCCCCATGTGCCCCTCCATGACCATGTGACCCCCCCATGACCTTGTGACCCCTCCTGTGCCCCCCATGTGCACCCCCATGACCGTGTGACCCCCCCTGTGCCCCCCCCATGTGCCCCCCCATGGCTGTGTGACCCCCCATGACCATGTGACCCCCCATGTGCCCCCCCATGACCATGTGACCCCCTCATGTGCCCCCCCATGACCTTGTGACCCCTCCTGTGCCCCCCATGTGCCGCCCCATGACCATGTGCCCCCCCGTGTGACCCCCCCTGTGCCCCCCCCATGTGCCCCCCCATGGCTGTGTGACCCCCCCATGACCATGTGACCCCCCATGTGCCCGCCCATGACCGTGTGACCCCCCCATGTGCCCTCTCATGACCATGTGCCCCCCCCGTGCCCCCCCCCCGTGCCCCCCATGGCTGTGTGACCCCCCCATGACCGTGTGACCCCCCCATGTGCCCCCCCATGACCATGTGCCCCCCCGTGTGACCCCGCCCTGTGCCCCCCCATGACCATGTGACCCCCCATGTGCCCCCTCATGACCATGTGCCCCCCCGTGTGACCCCCCCTGTGCCCCCCCATGACCATGTGACCCCCCCGTGCCCCCCCCAGGGGCCCCCAGCACGGCCGAGCTGCGGATCTGCCGGGTGAACCGGAACTCGGGAGCTGCCGGGGGGGGGACGAGATCTTCCTGCTCTGCGACAAAGTCCAGAAAGGTCAGGGCACGACGGGGGCCCCCCCAAAACACCCCTGGGGTCCCCCCCACCTTGCCAGGACACCTGGGACCCCCCCCCCCCCCCCCCAAAAAAAAAACTTTTGTCCCCCCAGGACACCTGGGTGTCCCCCCACATACCGGGGTTCCCCCACCCAAACTCCTGGGTCCCCCCCAGGTTTCTTGAGTCCCCCCCCAGATGCCTGGGTCCCCCCCAAACACCCGGGTCCCCCCTGAACTCCTGGGTCCCCCCAAGAATCCTGAGTCCCCCCCAAACACTTGGGTCCCCCCAAACTTCTGGGTCCCCCCTGAACTCCTGGGTCCCCCCAAACACTCCTGGATCCCTCCTGAACACTTGGGTCCCCCCCATCTCCTGGGTCCCCCCCAGACTCCTGAGTCCCCCCCAGAGTCCTGGGTCCCCCCAAACTCCTGGGTCTCCCCCAGAGTCCTGGGTCCCCCCAAACACCTGGGTCCCCCCCAGATGCCTCGATCCCTCCGGAACACTTGGGTCCCCCCAATTCCTGGGTCCCCCCCAATTCCTGGATTCCTCCCCCAGACTCCTGGATCCCCCCCAGAGTCCTGGGTCCCCCCCAAACCCCTGGGTCCCCCCAACTCCTGGGTCCCCCCCAGAGTCCTGGGTCCCCCCCAGATGCCTCAATCCCTCCTGAACAGTTGGGTCCCCCCAGACTCCTGGGTCCCCCCCAGACTCCTGGGTCCCCTCCAAACTCCTGGGTCCCCCCCAGACGCCTGGATCCCCCCAGACTCCTGGGTGTCCCCCAACTCCTGGGTCCCCCCCAGATCCCTGGATCCCCCCCAAACTCCTGGGTCCCTCCTAGCTCCTGGGTCCCCCCAACTCCTGGATCCCCCCCAGATGCCTCAATCTCTCCTGAACACCTGGGTCCCCCCCAAACTCCTGGGTCCCCCCCAACTCCTGGGTCCCCCCCAGAGTCCTGGGTCCCCCCCAGATGCCTCGATCCCTCCTGAACACTTGGGTCCCTCCCAAACCCCTGGGTCCCCCCAACTCCTGGGTCCCCTCCAAACTCCTGGATCCCCCCAGACTCCTGGGTCCCCCCCAGATCCCTGGATCCCCCCCCAAACTCCTGGGTCCCCCCAGACTCCTGGGTTCCCCCCAGATGCCTCAATTCCTCCTGAACTCCTGGGTCCCCCCAAACTCCTGGGTCTCCCCCAACTCCTGGGTCTCCCCCAGAGTCCTGGGTCCCCCCCAAACTCCTGGGTCCCCCCCAGACTCCTGGGTCCCCCCCAGATGCCTCAATCCCTCCTGAACTCCTGGGTCCCCCCAAACTCCTGGGTCTCCCCCAACTCCTGGGTCTCCCCCAGAGTCCTGGGTCCCCCCCAAACTCCTGGGTCCCCCCCAGACTCCTGGGTCCCCCCCAGATGCCTCAATCCCTCCTGAACTCCTGGGTCCCCCCAAACTCCTGGGTCTCCCCAACTCCTGGGTCTCCCCCAGAGTCCTGGGTCCCCCCCAAACTCCTGGGTCCCCCCCAGACTCCTGGGTCCCCCCCAGATGCCTCAATCCTCCTGAACTCCTGGGTCCCCCCAAACTCCTGGGTCTCCCCCAACTCCTGGGTCTCCCCCAGAGTCCTGGGTCCCCCCCAAACTCCTGGGTCCCCCCCAGACTCCTGGGTCCCCCCCAGATGCCTCAATTCCTCCTGAACTCCTGGGTCTCCCCCAACTCCTGGGTCTCCCCCAGATTCCTGGGTCCCCCCCAACTCCTGGTCCCCCCCAGATGCCTCAATCCCTCCTGAACACCAGGGTCCCCCCAAACTCCTGGTTCACCCCCCCCCCTCACAGCGGGGGGGTACATCCAGTGCCTGTCCCCCCCTCACCCCGCCATTAACCCCCGGCTGCCCGCAGAGGACATCGAGGTGCGTTTCTCGGCGGAGGGCTGGGAGGCCAAGGGCTCCTTCGCGCAGGCCGACGTTCACCGCCAGGTCGCCATCGTGTTCCGCACGCCGCCGTACCGCGAGCCGGCGCTGCGCCAGCCCGTCACCGTGCGCATGCAGCTGCAGCGCCCCTCCGACCGCGAGCGCAGCGAGCCCATGGACTTCCGCTACCTGCCCCACCACGGTACTGCCCCGGGCGGGGGGACAGCGGGGGTGCCCTTTGGCACCTTGGGGGGCCAACAGGTCCCTCTTGTCACCCTGGGGCTCACCTGGGTTCCTTTTGGCACCCTGGGGGCATGTTGGGGTCCCCTTTGGCACCCTGGGGGGCCAACAGGTCCCTCTTGTCACCCTGGGGCTCGCCTGGGTTCCTTTTGGCACCCTGGGGGCATGTTGGGGTCCCCTTTGACACCTTGGGGTGCCAACAGGTCCCTCTTGTCACCCTGGGGCTCACCTGGGTTCCTTTTGGCACCCTGGGGGCATGTTGGGGTCCCCTTTGGCACCTTGGGGTGCCAACAGGTCCCTCTTGTCACCCTGGGGCTCACCTGGGTTCCTTTTGGCACCCTGGGGGCATGTTGGGGTCCCCTTTGGCACCCTGGGGGGCCAACAGGTCCCTCTTGTCACCCTGGGGCTCGCCTGGGTTCCTTTTGGCACCCTGGGGGCATGTTGGGGTCCCCTTTGGCACCCTTGGGGGGCCAACAGGTCCCTCTTGTCACCCTGGGGCTCGCCTGGGTTCCTTTTGGCATCCTTGGGGCATGTTGGGGTCCCCTTTGGCACCCTGGGGGGCCAATAGGTCCCTCTTGTCACCCTGGGGCTCACCTGGGTTCCTTTTGGCATCCTTGGGGCATGTTGGGGTCCCCTTTGGCACCCTGGGGGGCCAATAGGTCCCTCTTGTCACCCTGGGGCTCACCTGGGTTCCTTTTGTCACCCTGGGGGCATGTTGGGGTCCCCTTTGGCACCCTGGGGGGCCAACAGGTCCCTCTTGTCACCCTGGGGCTCACCTGGGTTCCTTTTGGCACCCTGGGGGCATGTTGGGGTCCCCTTTGGCACCCTGGGGGGCCAACAGGTCCCTCTTGTCACCCTGGGGCTCGCCTGGGTTCCTTTTGGCACCCTGGGGGCATGTTGGGGTCCCCTTTGGCACCTTGGGGGGCCAACAGGTCCCTCTTGTCACCCTGGGGCTCGCCTGGGTTCCTTTTGGCATCCTTGGGGCATGTTGGGGTCCCCTTTGGCACCCTGGGGGGCCAATAGGTCCCTCTTGTCACCCTGGGGCTCACCTGGGTTCCTTTTGGCATCCTTGGGGCATGTTGGGGTCCCCTTTGGCACCCTGGGGGGCCAATAGGTCCCTCTTGTCACCCTGGGGCTCACCTGGGTTCCTTTTGTCACCCTGGGGCATGTTGGGGTCCCCTTTGGCACCCTGGGGGCCAACAGGTCGCTCTTGTCACCCTGGGGCTCACCTGGGTTCCTTTTGGCACCCTGGGAGCATGTTGGGGTCCCCTTTGGCACCCTGGGGGGCCAACAGGTCCCTCTTGTCACCCTGGGGCTCACCTGGGTTCCTTTTGGCACCCTGGGGGCATGTTGGGGTCCCCTTTGGCACCTTGGGGGGCCAACAGGTCCCTCTTGTCACCCTGGGGCTCGCCTGGGTTCCTTTTGGCATCCTTGGGGCATGTTGGGGTCCCCTTTGGCACCCTGGGGGGCCAATAGGTCCCTCTTGTCACCCTGGGGCTCACCTGGGTTCCTTTTGGCATCCTTGGGGCATGTTGGGGTCCCCTTTGGCACCCTGGGGGGCCAATAGGTCCCTCTTGTCACCCTGGGGCTCACCTGGGTTCCTTTTGTCACCCTGGGGGCATGTTGGGGTCCCCTTTGGCACCCTGGGGGGCCAACAGGTCGCTCTTGTCACCCTGGGGCTCACCTGGGTTCCTTTTGGCACCCTGGGAGCATGTTGGGGTCCCCTTTGGCACCCTGGGGGGCCAACAGGTCCCTCTTGTCACCCTGGGGCTCACCTGGGTTCCTTTTGGCATCCTTGGGGCATGTTGGGGTCCCCTTTGGCACCTTGGGGTGCCAACAGGTCCCTCTTGTCACCCTGGGGCTTGCCTGGGTTCCTTTTGGCCCCCTGGGGGCATGTTGGGGTCCCTTTTGTCACCCTGGGGTGCTCCCAGGTCCTTATTGT